>NW_027656595.1:0-77697 GCF_964235325.1 Thermobia domestica
CTGTGGTTTGGATTCTACGTTAAACTGTAGGTCCACGTCTCATATAGCCTCACTGCTAACAGAAACGCTAAACTGAAAACCAAATCAAATCAAAATTTGATGTGAGTGTTACAATAAGTATTAAAGAAAAAGAAAATGATTCAAAGAAAACAAGAAGGGATATATAAATTGAATCTTAATTAAGATGAATTAGAACTGAAACCCACGAAGAAATTAAAGTACTACAAATGAATAGAAATAAATGTAATAATTATATATACGCTATTGCTAAACTGATCCATACGGGAGCAATAATGAACTATGGACATCATATAATCAGGAATCACGAAGTGCATCTCGTCCACTTTCTTGCTAAAATTGATACAAAAATGGACATTTCACTCGCCAATGTCACACTTAGGCTGTATGTTTCTGCTATGTAAAAGACCATACAATTCCGTACATGAAATTGTTTCTGTACATCGTGTAAGGTAGAAGGTCACTGTACGGGGTGTGATCAAATGCCCCTTACACCTGTTCCACAACTAACTTTCCTGTACTTCCAGGATTATTGCAAAAAAGAATCTGAGCACCAACAACCAAAAATAAAACTTCCATTCGAAGACCACAAAAGTAAAGTACCTGATGATCCTTCTAAGGCCCCGACATTTCGGAGAAGAAACCTTCATGTCAAGTTCCTGGAAGAACAGCCATAAAAAGTTCACAAGTTCAAGTCAGGAAGTTTTGCAAGGTCGGCAGGAAATCAAGAAGTCCACAAAAGCAACTTCCGCAATATCAGCTCAAGCCAAAACGATTCAACCTACTAATCAGCAAAAATCACACCACCAGATACAAAGAAGACACATTACCACCAGATAAATTAAGGTTATATGTATAGCTGTTAACGTAAACTACGTAATACCAAAAGCACTATTTTCATATACTGTAATGAGATGCAGCAGACAGAACTGAGGTGAAAAAGATTGTTACGAGTAAGACTTTGAAGACTGAGGTTGTCTCCTGGTAACCAGTGATGATTGCACGGGGTTTATCCGAGGGAAATTCCTCCACTCCCTGAGCGACAGAATTCCTCCGGGGCCATATGTCTTATCGTGCTCAATAAGGGGTACCAGTATTTTCACAGCATTACATTAACCTGTTCCGTATTAAAATTCTCCCCTGAGAGGGGAAATCGTATGAAACCATCGCTGGTGTAGCCATACCTATATGATATATTTCCTTTTCAGTCTTCCAAATTAGGCTTTGCATAATATTAAATATTATAGAATGACCTTGTCAGTCTAACAACAGTTAACACAGGAAAAATAGTAATAGTTGGCAGGTTTCATTTGCACTTTATCTCTCTTTTAAAATCAGAACTGATGAGAAATCCACTACCAATTCCGGTTTCAGTATCTATGTTCGTAGAATGGTTTCTACATATGGATTCAAGATGGATTTATCATCCCAAGAATGGAATCTCTCTCCACGTTCATTTCTATGGTCTCACGGTGGCTCCGTTCACCTCTTTTCTGAGGGGTTCCAGCTTTGACTTCATACCATGCAAGTTTGTAGTGGACAATATCACGTCCATTAGTTTGATCAAGGTTTTCTCCTTTCCTCCCACATTGCTATTCCACCAATTCTTTATTACTCATCCACTTTCATTAATTATTATCTCTTTTAGCCTATAGGGAAATACTGGGGTACGTAAAACTTTCTATCCCTTTCGGGATCCGGGGTTTTTAGGGTATTTTTTAGACTTTCAGTCAAGCAGCTACTGCATCGTCACTATTTATCCTAGGATCATGGTTCATACCTCATTCTCTTCAGAATGAAGCTGGCTTTCATGATGTCAAAGGGAAAATTTCGAGGGAAAATTTTTTTCACACTTTGGGCCCCTCTGGAACGGCCCTGTGTGAACCTCGAGATCTCAAAAAAAATCTGATAGATAGTACTTGATATACTAAATGTGTGTGCCAAATTTCAAGTTTCTACCTTGAATACTAAGGGCGGGAGAATTTTTATCAAGAATCCCCACAATGCCCCAAATTACCACAAAATACCATGATCTCAGGTAAAAAATTTCCTGTAACATCTCTATTTACCATAGGACTATAATCCGCCAATCATTCTCTTCAGAATAGAACTGCCTTTTAGGCGGTACCATTCACGTGTCTCTGCCGTGTATCTAAGGCAGGAAAATCGCGAAAAAAGGGATTTTTTGGGTCTAAATATCCCATTTTTCAAATTTTAACCCCCCTGGACCTCCCCTGTTTTAACGCAGAGATCTGAAAAAAATCTGATAAATACTACTAGGTGGGCTGGATGTTTATGCATAGTTCCAATTTTCCAGGTGCAAAAGTAAGCCCGTCAAAAAAATATATACCGACAATGTCCCATATTCCCGTATACAGAGGGATATTTTGTAAACATTCCCTGAGACATCTCTAATTACCCTTGGATCATGGTTTGCACATCATTATCTTCAGAATAGAACTGCCTTTCAGGCGTTACAAGGCAGGAAAATACCGTGAAAGGGATTTTTTGATAAAAATATATACCTTTTTTAAACTTTTAGCCCCTCTGTACCCCCCTGTTTTAACACAGAAATATGAACAAATCTGTTAAATGCTACTCGGTGGACTGAATGTTTGTGCACAATTTCAATCTTCTAGGTGCAAAAATAAGCTCACAAAAATACCGAAAATGTCTAAAATTTCCCTATACAGAAAGTATATTTTGATAAAAATTCCCTGATACTTCCCTACCATGTTTCGCCCATCATTCTCTTCAGAATAGAACTGCCTTTCAGGCGGTACCATTCACATGTCTCCATCGTGTATCTAAGGCAGGAAAATCTCGAAGAAAGGTATTTTTGGTAAAAATATCCCTTTTTTCAACTTTTTGCCCCTCTGGATCCTCCCTGCTTTAACGAAGAAATCTGAAAAAAAAATCTGGTAAATACTACTCTGTGGACTGAATGTTTGTGCAAAATTTCAATCTTCTATGTTTAAAAGTAAGCCTGCCAAAAAATAATGAACATAGGCGAAAAAGAAAACATAAAAGAAAATATATATTTAAAATTATGACGTCATCACCTCCTATGTCTCGACGCAGGAAGGTGTGAAACCATACGTAAGGTCTTCTACAATGCCTCTGGACTTGAAAAAAAAAAAAAAAACCGGGCGAAAAAGCTCAAATAGGAGAGTTATAACGCAATGTACCATGAAACACCTGTATGGTACAAATTGTACCATAAGTTCCCCAAAGGGCTATTCTTTTACTTTTAACACACTATTCAAAACGGAAGTAGTAGACATCTACCATGTTCGCTTTAAATATTAACCACCGTAGATTAAAAACAGTAACACATAGCAAGAAATCAATTTCTTTGATAAAAGTTCAACACCCTAATGGTAACTTCCACCTGAGCTCTTAAGTCTTTACTAAAACTGGAACTGATAGAAGATCTACAACCACTTCCGGTTTCAATATTGATTTTTTACAAAGTGAAAATAGTAAGATATAGATCCTCTGATATAGATTCATCGCAACCAAGAAAGGTTCCATCTCCGCCTTTATCCCCCTATTGAAACCGGAAGTAATAGATGCACGATTTCCGGATTAAATACTTAATCCCTTTAGCTCGGAAATGTATCGTAGTTTCACAATGTGAAATGAAGACCAACTTATTTACTTATGAACCATTTCCATATCTAAAAGGCAGGTGAAAGTTTAGGAGGACTATGGTGAAGGATATTGGTTTACCAAAAAGTCCTTTCTACACTTACTCTGTATCTGTGTTCATCCGACTATCCGCACAGGATAATCTTTCAAGAACTACTTGAGAAACCACTAATATTAGCCAGAATGTATATTACACCATCACCTATAAATGATGACGTCTCTCGATGATCACATTATCCGAGAAAAGGGAATGAAGGAAGCGGACTGGGACCTGTATTTAGGTACCATTCGGTATTTGCCTGGAGTGAATGAGTAAAATCCAGGAAAACCTCACTGAGAATGGCTGGCTTGTAAAATCTTTTACACTTTTTCGACCGAGTGTCTCCACCAGAAATCGAACCCAGAACCTCTCGTACCAAAGGCGTCAAAAATTAGTAATCATGTCGTTGATGGTGATGATACTCAAATGTTAGGTGCTAGAAAGAAACTATTCCCGGCTTTAACGTTGATCACTAAAGATCCAAAACGGTAATAGACAACAAGAAGCGGATTTCTGCAAATGATTAAGCGTCCATCTCCAGCCTCAACTCTCTACTAAAAAGAAAAATATGATATAAATCAACTACAACTTCCGGTTTCAATATTAATCTTCATATACCAATACGATTAGATTTATCGAGAAGCGGATTTTTAAAATCGTTTTTACGTTTTAAGAAGGGCCACTGCTCTCTTAAGCCTCTATTCAAACTAGAAGTAGCACAAGTCAACAACTTCTGGTTTAATCGTTGATCGCTACAGAATAAAAACGGTAATAGATAGCGAGAAACGGTTTCCTTCTATCAATTAAGAGTTAGAAGAATATATTCCATATCCACTCTAGTCTCTCTACTAAAACCGGAAGTGTTACAAATCTTAATTGGTAAGATATCAATATAAACCTAACTAGTTTGGGTGGTGTACACGGGACACTGTTACCTATTGAAGACAATCATCTCAATATTCTTAAGACGAGGATGGTAGCTCAGTGGTAGAGCGCTTACCTCTTGTGCGTGGAGTCCCTAGCTACATCCCCAGCCAAATAAGTTTAGGGTGGACAACAACGTGCAGGTAAGGTTTTCTCATTCCGCTTTTTCATTCCACCAATTCTTCCATTATCATACACTTGCTTTAATCACCGTCTTTCTTAGCCTAAAGGCCATAAACGTGGGACGTTAAACTGAAAGATTTCATTTTATTTCATTTCAATAGTCTTAAATCTAGAAAACATTTAGTAGGGATTGCTAGTATCAGATATCGACTAAGAAACAACTAATTTACTATCTAATTTACTAACCTATATAACGCACATTAAATTATAACAGTTCCTTATTTCTTTTCTAAATAAAATCTTTAAAGGAAGTGTCTTTTTATACTAAAATTTAAGAATAAGAAATACAAGATATCATTTTTAAGTAGCCTTTATCGTGTTCTCTCATAAATTCGTTTGATTCTTTTGAATAATCAAGAGAGGGGATAAAAGTAAGTAGAAAACAAAAGAGTCTAAAAGAGGTAATGAGTGACCATTTAAGGGCGTAAAATTGGGCCCAATAAAAAGGGGTTGATAAAAGGAAAAAAAGAAGAGATCATAGACAAAGACCCAGAGGAAAAAGGGAGAACCAGAAAGGGTGAGTAGCATACGGCTTGCAAGAGGAAGGGGAAAAGATAGAGAGAGAGAGGGAGAGAGAAATGGTATTCAAAAGAGACTGAGAAGAGAGTGACTGGCGAAAGAGCTGCGACATTAATACATCTGACACCAATTTTACACGTTACGCACCCTGTAAAATCGCTGTACGAGAAGCTATTTGAGAAGGGCATTCAGTGAAAAAATGATTCAGTCACATATGCATCATCACTTAGATTGTCTCTCTTCCTCTACCGCTTGTGTGTATGTAAATGTATGTGAATGAAGAAGCTGTAAGCATGACAACAGACCGATTGCGCATATGTCTAGTAAAAGGAAGAGTTTAAGGGATATAATTTACATACATCACAAGCACATACCCAGCATAATTTTTAAATTATGTCTATTATATTATATATTAATAATACTGTATTTATTATTATATTAATGACTAGTTCTAAGCACTGTCATTGTCGGGTCTTAATTCAGAACCTGGTTAAAAAGAGAAAGGATCCGGTGTTGAAAGGATCAGCCATTTATCCTCTGATGTTATGCAAGTCCCCATAACCATGATGCAATGGGGGTTGCATACACGCACGGCGTTGTTAGAAACCGCAAGAAACGTGCATGCATTTTGGCATACATTTCCACCCCAAATCGGATCGCCAGATGAAAATGATTTAAAAAATGGTTTCTTACATAACACCTGTATATTAGCACTAAGTTCGTTATATCAGAATTTCTGGAACTAATTAAAACGTAGTCTACTCACTAAATGTTCAAATGACACTTAAGATGAAATATATATACATATATTTAAACTGATGTATTTTGCGAAGATTTTCTGCATTTACCTGTTTATTTTTCATGAAATTCTTTCTTTATAATTGAGAATGCTCCACTATTAATGACTTCTTTACGTATTATATCCGAACTGTCTAGAAAAACAATGTTTATACATGTCTGACCACAAAACTCAACAAGTTAAATGTTCAGATCTGGCCATAGAAAAACAAATTCTATCTTAAATTACTGTTGTTCATATCAACATATTGTGAAGTAACTGTGTATTAGATGTGAAGTGACCATGAGATAATTGTGTAAACTCTTACCTTAATTCCCTAATTTTTATTATTTTATTAAATTGCATTATCAACGACAGAATCATGAACTTTTTGAAAATTCATCGGAAGGAAACTTTGATCAAGATTGTACATTCTCAGACAGCTTTTGTAAACGCATATTTGTTAATAAACACGACTAGTTTCCTCATTGCCTTTCCCCATACCTTCAAGCATAGCCTGATACTTTTCGATTCTTTGAACTCCAAAGTCATCATTCTTCAGCGACACAAAACCAAGGGGGCACAACAACAAGGGGTATTCGACACACGATTAGGATAGGTGCAGGATCGACGAGGGAAGCAGATCGCACCGTTGGAGAACAGCCAGCTCCATAAGTCAAGAGTACCATTCTGTCGGTTCATCGCCGCAGACAACTTTAAGTTTGTTAGCAGAGTAGTGGAATGAAGATGTGGGAAAACATCATTGGAAACGCATGAAGATGAGAGAACGCGACGCCCCTTGCAGATCAACAGGATAGAAATCCAGGTGTTGACTGTCTCCAGCTATCCAGGCTGCTCCAAGGGAAAACATTCATCATCCCAGATGACTAGGACGACGCCAGGCTCGATGGATCTATCAGGCTAGTGCTCATCCTTTATCTTTCAATCATAACCTTTCTCTCTCTCTCACTTTTTCCCTACTAGTCATTTTTCAAAATTAGAAACATTTGAATTTTATTTAAATTCAATCATAATTTAGTTGTTAAGTGCCGTGTTGTGCATCAGTTCCATCCCCAATAGTTACTTTATTCTATCAGTATTTTTAGAGATTATTCTGAGCTACAACTGATGGCACAGCACCGGCACAATATACATATTTATAAATGTTATTGTTATACCTTAGAGGAATAGGTGTAGGAAGATCTAACCGTAAACAAAATTTGGTGGTTCTAGGTCCAGTGGTGGATCTGGTCCAGGGTCAGGGGGCCTAGGTCTCTCAGTTTTGTGAGTGACAAAAACATAATTTAAGCTATTCTTGATATATTTTTTATTAAAGTTTATAGTAAACTCAAGATATACCTATCATGGTCTGCATTCTGGTTGGCTCCCCAGTTTTTACCTTCTAGATCCACCACTGTCTTGGTTAATTCTTTCTATGCAAAAAGCTAATGACAGATAGATAGACAGATATATATATATATATATATATATATATATATATATATATATATATATATATATACAAACACACACACACATTATTTTATAGTATTAAGTATTAAAGTATAGATTATGCTGTATTACATTAACAAAATATATTTTTTACAATATTACTAGTAAGTAGTTTTCAAACACGTATATTTTCTAAATAGAAAAAATGGGAAATTAAACATTGTTCTGTAGGAGACGATTGATTAATGAAATGAATGGATGGAATGTTGGTGTAAAATTAATATCTATAGATCTTATTAAGCAGAATAAAATGATGTACATGAGTACAGGCACGTAGCCACGGGGGGAGTCCGGACCCCCCCTTCCTTCGGAACCAGAAATGTAAAAGATTAAGGAAGGATGAAACAAAAAGAAACGAGAAAAAGAAGAATCAGCATTAAAAATATAAAGCTACAGCAAGCGTTTCTGAGTTACTCTTTCCTTTAAAGAAATTTATGTGGAGCAAACTGGGGGGGGGGTGTCAAGCTGAAAGTGGATATTATTTTAACAAAGCATTCCGAATTCCATCTAGCTCCTTGCTAATCTTATGGACTACAAATTACGATCGATAAACCGGTTCGATCAGATGGACTGTCAGAAGAACGTCAGAAACTCGGAAGATTATATCTTTTTCAACACTTTTTGTTATATTCTTTTACTCGAGATTCTTCATAGTTCGTTATTTAAAAACCATTAAAATACATATATTGGTTTGTTACAACAATAAAATGAGGACAGTGTCCCTAACAAACCAATATAGGTATGTTACCAGTAAAATAGTTTATACTGATCTAGCTGCTGGTGTGTAACCAGAGTATTTCATGTCATACTACCACATTACGAAATCCTGGCTAAACGAATCAATATATGTTTCAAGTAAAATAATTTAGAATGATCGAGCCCCTAGTGTGATAACCGCAGTATTTCGTCACGGACCCCCCTTATTACGAAATCCTGGCTACGTGCTTGCATGAGTATAATATGTAAAACCTTACGTGTAGCTCTCGAAAAAAACTGAGAAAACTAACCTCTTTGTAAACCTAAAAATTGATGCTTTAGAAGAACCATGATACTGAGATAAAACTGATACAAAGTTGATATAAAACTGTCCTTCAAATGACATGCTTAGTTTCTCTGCAGGCGAATGCTTTTTTCCGAACTTCCTTTGTGAGTTTGCTTATGTGTATAATGATTCAAGATAATTCAATTAATTTTCCGTTAAAAGAAATTTGAATTTTCTTATATGTGTAATGATTCAATCAATTTTATGTTAAAAAGTAACTTGAGTTTGCTTATGTATAGACTATAATGATTTAATCAATTTTCTCTTAAAAAGTTAATTGAGCTTTCATATTGTATATAGTGATTCAATTAATTTTCCGTTAAAAGAAACTTAAATTTACTTATAAATGTAATGATTCAATCAATTTTATGATAAAAAGTAACTTGAACTTTGTATGTGCATAAATCAATTTCATCTTAAAGGAAATTTGAATTTACTTATGCGTGTAATGTTTCAATCATTTTTTTCTTAAAAAGTAACTTGAGCTTTCTTATGTGCATGATGATGTAATCAATTTTCCGTTATTGGAGCTATAAAAGTGTATCTTTCATCTGCATACCATTAGTGAGTTTTGTTTGTTCTCTTTTGTTTTGTCTTTCATTTGTAAAGATTTGCAAAGTTTCGCAGGGAAATAATTATCGACAGAAAACTAATTTAATTCTCGAAAATATGTTGAACCAATTATGATTCCAGCCAGGTTTACAGCAGTTCTTGCCTGACAAGAATAAACATTGTTCCTTAACTGTTTACATTATTTTTGAAACAGAAACAGGAAGTTTCTTCAGGACAAACTACAGCTAAATTAGAAATATCAACATAGGACGTTGGTAGAAAAAGATCAGGAGGAGAAAAAAAATATATAAGAACATTTTCAAAAGTTTCCTTACGAATATCCCATCCTCTTCTTGACAGTGCGCGGAAATTCATCCTTTACTTTATAATAATATTGTTAGATGTCTCTAGCTTCGTTTGCCTTTCAAGTTGAGTTCCTCGGAGGTGGAGAAGAGGTGTGTGTATATATGTGTATAAGTTAGATCGTGTTGGTAGTGGTTGTGAGTGGGGTAGTCTCTTTATTTACAAGAAGATTTTGGTTTTACCCAAACATTCCTTTCGTAGCAGCATTAGTAGTAGTGAATTTCATTTGAGTATAGTTCCTGATAGGCTTCTGGTTGGGAAAGATAACCGATTATTCTGTAGCACCTTATGTATTTTCTTTACAACAATTCGCTATTCGCTACTGTATTCAGGGAAAATTATAACTTTTGATTGAGGTGGGGTGTGGGTGTAATGCCACTGTTGTGTATTCATTCATCAGTGTTCTGTGTCTTCATGGCAGAAACCTTTACCTAAAGCTTGCCTAGTTGTGTGTGTGTGCTGAAATCCCTCCGTTATTTCCCTTCCAACTCAAGAGTGAGACCGAGTCGCCTTAAAAGAAGATGGGAGAAAAACCTTTTCCCTGCGTCACTTTGGTATCTGCATCCCTCTAATTTGATAACTCCTTCTTGTTCTGTTTGCTCTGCTTGCGGTATTCTCGCATCGCTTCGCATCGCTCCTTCTGCTCAGGTCCCTTCCTCTTTTGGTCAGCTTCCTTAACCATTGACTCACACCATGTTCTATCTTTGTCGGCACAAAATTTTCCTTCCACCGTCGTCAATGCGCACTCCTTCCCCATTTCTCCCCCAAAACTCTATGTTTCCCGAGCATTCCTCTTTCTGGTATATACACAGACTCACCCTTTCCTTGCCTTCTTAAACCTTCTATACCCCCTCGCCCCGCACTTCTTACCGCACAGAACCACGTATATACCCCTGTGCTTTCTGCTTCCACCGTTCGAAAGCAAAATTCGGAACACGTCCACGAGTCATTTTATAAATCCTCCCTTGGTTTACCTCCTTCCTGGCTCTTTTCCTATTTTTTTCTTTACCAGTAGCTCTAGCAGTACTTCTTATCCTCAAAGGGATTCCTTGGCATGCTTTGAGGAGGAGTTCTTTATATAACTAGCCCTTTTCTTCCCTTTCGCACTCTCTCCCGCCCTATCTTTGAGTGATGTTTTTGGAGATGCCTTTTCAGAAAGGGGACAAAAATGGTCAACTTAAAAGAAACACCAACTTCTTTTTATTTAATTTTGTTTTACCAAAGGAAATGACTGACCACAAAAGAAAATTATCTTTTGACTAAAACGGGTTCATTTAAATTTAGTCAAGAATTAGGTATTCACTCAATTTTAAACCTCTTTTGTAGTGTTTTAGAGTAAATTATGGGGAGTGAAAATGTAAAAAAAACAGT
The DNA here is from genome assembly GCF_964235325.1 of Thermobia domestica. Classification (NCBI taxonomy): domain Eukaryota; kingdom Metazoa; phylum Arthropoda; class Insecta; order Zygentoma; family Lepismatidae; genus Thermobia; species Thermobia domestica. The sequence continues at coordinate 10,954 of NW_027656595.1, forward strand.
ATAAAGGAAGACATGGAGATACAACAACAAAGAATTAAGAATGTACTGATGTAGATACATAGGAAACCTGAGAATATTTTAAATAGTACCGAACTAAGATATTCTTTTAATTTGTGCCTTAAAATTACAATAACTCCATTTCCAAATAGTCAAACGACAACAAATGTTTAAAATATTCGTCATGGAAATATTTCAATATTTTGTTTGGAAAATTTAATCTATAAAAGTGAGTCAAAATTTATTTATTTTACGCGTCAAGTTGTAACAAAAATTCGTAGCGCTCAAAGTATGTACGATCATAGTTGCATACCTGTACTTCTTCGATCAACCACCCGACACCAGTTCTTATCCTACAAGAAGAAGAATTTAAACTGTTCTTGGATATTGAACCATCACGAGCAGAGAAAGTGCACGATGTATAAGATCAAATGATAATCAGAGAGTGCTGCCTGGACTACATTCTACTGGTGGTTCCGGATGGTTCGAAAGGTTTTGAACTTTTGTGTTGATTTGTTATAAAATGTTTCTTTTGTTTAACGATATAGGACATTTTTTGGCACACAATGACATGTATCCGCTCCAACTGTTCGGATTACCCGTACAGGCTGGCAATGATGACTTGACGGCCCAGGCACAGGGTATCCCCATGATGAAAGAACCATGTTTGGTAGCAAGGTCCGACGTCTGGTCCTTGCTTTAACCACTGCTTATGTACTTTAGAATTTCGGGGAAAACATCAACTTTACGTCGCACAATGTTATATATACTTCAGGAAATGCAGATGACGCGGGTTTTCTAGGAGCATCTTTCACAAACTGTCTACTGTCCATGTTAGAGCTGGCATTAATTTCTAGTGGTGGCCTCACTTTTACCAAGTGGGGGCCAGCAGTGTTTCTTCCAGACAAGTTTTTGGAGTGGCACTGGTCCTGCAGAACTTAGAGTGCCCCCGGAGGAGACCAAAATAATACTACAATAATATAATAATAAATAGAATAGTAATGTGTGAAAATAATATGTGCCCCTCCGAATACAAATGTGCCCCCTGAAACACTTTTTTTCTGAAACACTGAAGGCCAGGATTATAACTTTAAGTATAGGTCCCAATTGAATTGTTTACCTTCCAACATTGGAAAAAGGCGCTCAAATTTACAAGATAGTCTGAGATTAATTGGTTATCGATATTATCAAAATCTTTAATTTGAACATCTATAATTGATTAGTTTTCTTATTGACTTCACTTAACTCTCGCACCATAACAATCAATTATTTATTATTGTTTCTTCAATGTTTTACATCTAACGGCATGTTCTTTAAAAATGAGCACTATTATCCCCCGCTTAAAATGATTTTTTAAAAAGTATACCCCCATAAATCAGGTTTTCTCGTTCTGGTAGAGCATCTGGTTACTTAAGGTAGCTATTTGCCCGATATCAAATTTTCATATAATGTTGTCTCCATTGTTCCAACCATTGTCTTCCTAACATGGAAATTGAAACATTTTGTTTTAAAATATCCAACGGTAATCTAAAATTTTAATCATGGAAAGTAACATTTATCACTATTTGTCCCACTATTTCAATTGATGAGGTGTGTAAGTTAAATGCCCATAACACGGCAATTATACTCGCAATGGCATGTGATAAAACCAAATTTTAGTAATTGAAGCATTACGCCGAACAATGACATACGTTACATTTTAGTGATTTCGAGAAAAACGAGAAAAACTTGTAGTTGTTCCGGTCAGAAACCACTTTGGCAGCACGCTAATGCCAACCCGTGGCATAGGGTGCCACCAAAGTTTCAATATACTGTATGTCTAACATACTCCGCAGAGCATAATTCCACTGACAACTCAAGATGGTCCAATATATCACATGTATCGTTGTTCGGTGGGATGCTTCAATTGCTGGTTTTATTGTAGATTGATTGAGTGATTCTGCATCAGTAGGAATTATCTTCCAATGCTTGAATAAGGCGTTTATGTTTACTAGATCTTTTGAGGATAATTGGTCATCCATATTCACTGGCGCAAATTCCGAGAGGATGAGGGGGACATGCTCCCTCCAATCTTGGAACTCGGGGGACTGTCTCCCCCAATAATCCGATGTGAAATGTATTTTTTGAACAGAAATTTGATGATTTGTTTTCGATTGCCACAAAGGAAAGTGATATGAAATTGATGTCCCCCAGAATAAGCCTCAAATGTGTCGGCCTCCCAATGTTGAAGATAACTCTGCTCCCCTGATCCTCCACAGCATTGTTTTTCAACTTCATAAATATTTTGAACATCGTTAAAAAAAATATGGGAACGGTCTTACCCGTCCCAACCAATGTTGATGTCAGATTTGCGCCACTGTCCATATTCTTAAAATTGTTATTTTGAACATCTACAATTAATTTCTTTTCTTATTAACATTCCCAAAACCCTCAGGTCATAACAATAAGTTCTGTATCACTTTATCTGCATTTTCTTTTTTTAAAAAAGCGATTACTGCTCAACAGAACCTAGATGACTTCCACTTTCTTTCTCATTGTTGACACTTCAATTCATGTTTAATTGTTAATGATTGCAGTAATTAGCTTAATACTAGATATCACTCATCATAACTTCTATGTTGCCTTAAGAACAGACCTTAATAGTTTGTTAAATAAATATGATTGAATGAGTACCTATGATTAGGGGGTAAAGGTAATGGGAACGGAGGAGACGGCGTTCCCCCAGTTCCAAAAAATAGCTATGACGTCCCTCCGCTTCCTAAAAATTACAATGGGCAAAGATAAGCACAAGAGACAACGTGATATTATCCGTCCCATCCCCCTAACTTTTCGGATTCACTTTTACCCCTGACTATGATAAGTAGAATTAGTGAATTGAGAGCGAAACCCAAAGAAAAAACTTGATGAGTTGTACGTGATTTAATAGCATTGCCCAAGACGATTAAGATAACATAAGGAATAATCTAAACACCTACGAGTTGTAACAGTAATTGCTGAAACCTGATAGGGTTGTTCGTGGTGTAAATGTAAAAACATTAAAAAATTTTAAGGAATAACAACGTGCACAAGTAGCGTTTCGGGATATCTTGGTTTAGATGGAACAGGGCATTAATGCTATATTGCCGAACCCAAAAAAAAAAAAAAAAAAAAAAAAAAAAACTAACAAAATGTACTACATTAGGTAAGAAATGTACTAAATTAGCTTATATTAGGTCAGGTTAGGTTAATTTAGATTAGACCTTCAAAACAGAGACTTCTAAACTTATCGTGTAAATCGTGTGGAAATATTCGCTCCGTTTCCACATTGCCTTTCCCGCCATTAAATCATAATACATATACCTCTCCGTCCCGTTCCGCCTCCACATACAGTGCCGCTTGCAACATATATATTACAAATAAAGCCTCAATCTCAATTAAATCAATAATCTCAATTAATAGAAATAATCTAGCCTTTGTCACTCACTTTTGGCGAATGTTGGTCTATTCTTTAATTAACTATGATAGTTCAGCAAAAACCCAATGTGTAAGTATGAATATACAGTAAAACATGTCTTCAAGGGACTCTTTATTAAACGGAAACTTGTGTTAAGCGGAAATATTTCACGGCCTCATGAATTTACGGGCAAAAATCGAGTTAAATTCCCTTCATTAAATGGAAAAATGAAATGAAATGAAATCTTTAAGTTTTACTTCCCACAGTTATGCCGGTTAGGCTAAAGGAGACGGTGAAGATTTGAGATGAGTGAAATGGTGGAATGGAGAAAGTGGGAGGAAACGGGAAAACCCCGAGAAAACCCACAAGCACGGTGTTTGTCCACCACAAAGTCCACACAGTGCGAGCTGGGATCGAACCAGGGACCCCAAGCACCGGAGGTGAACGCTCTACCACTGAGCGACCGCGCCCCTTTCATTAAATGAAAACTGTATTACCTAGACAACGGAAATCAAAATAAACCTCTTAACGGAAAATGTCAACTTTCGGAGTGCAGCATTTAGAAAGTTTTTAGACATCCTATGAAAGGTTGCTATATTTTTTAGCAAAACAGACACTGATGTGCAAACCAAAGCAGACAAGACGGATATACTTGCTTTAATTGAGAATTGTATGGAAAGTCTGAAAGTAGAAGAGGAGGTGAAGGAAGAAGAAAAATAAGGCATTGAGTTGGAAGGAGAGTGTTGGCTAAAGACTTATCAAGATTCTGTTAAAAGTTTAAGGGAATTGCAACATTTGCCTTACGTCAAAATGACACTGATATGGTTAGTATGGTTTCTCAGGCTAAAGACTCTGTGGAAAGTTGAGCAGACAAGCAACAGTGTACAGAAAATACTTCTTGACTATTGGAAAAACTAGGAGGTATGTTTAGTACAAGGGGTCCAGAAGGACGTAAAAAACACAAAATTTACAGGAGAAATGAACGATGCAAGTACTTAGAGGTAACATAACGTAACCAAATCTAACCTAACCTAACATAAACTAACCTAAGCTAACCTGAACTAACCTAAACTAACCTAATATTAGTAGAAATAAGCGAAATACTATCATTTTTTGGAAAATTATGCCGGACCCCTACACTAATATAACATAAACTAAACTAACCTAAACTAACTTAGCCTAACCTAAACTAACCTAAACTAACTTAGCCTAACCTAAACTAACCGAATGTGAACAGAAATAACCAAAATTGTAACATTTATTAGAGGAAAGATCTGGACCCTTATGCTAAACATAGGCCAAACTTAACATGTGTGCAGTATTTTTCTGTTTATTGTAAGTTTTGCGTGTATTAATTCGTAGTAGAAATAAATACCGTAAATTGACAAAAGTGCGCACAATATCTTATTTTATCTCAGTATGTCCATTATATGCATGCACTTTTCTTTGACATAGGCCTAGCTTTGTTAACCGGAAACCTATCTTTAACGGAAATTTTTTGCGAGTCCCATCAATTACGTTAAAGACAGGTTTTACTATACAATCAATTATCATAAGGTGTCACGTTTTTTAAAGTCTGAAAATCTGGGAGCTCTATGCATAAGTAAATCACTTAACTTTGTTTGTTTAAGCTATTGTTGTTAGATGGTAGTGTATATATGATTAACGCTTAGAACGGCAAAACACAATTTGAAGAAATAAATAAATATACAATTGTACCCTTCACTTTTGTGAAATAAATAGTTTTTTAAAGATGGTATTTGTTGTCCTCCGCAAAGCAAATTTAGGTGAGTTTTAGTAGGTTATACCTTCTTTCTAGTTAATGATGAGGACGAATCAGGACATTTTCTTACTTTGTGTCTGTCTACGGAAGCGTATTTTGACGTTCTGTTATAGTACAAGGAACTTTATGATTTAGAAATTAATGTTTAGATGGTAAATCGCATTAAATACGACAATAAATCAATAAAGCAGAAAGAAAACTAAAATAACAGAATGGTGATTATCGAGTTCACTGTGTAATAATACACTTTTTTTAGATGTACTTTTTCAATATACGAGGGGCGGTCAAATCATCTAGTGCTTTGTTGCAGAAAAAAGAACAAATTTCAAGGAATGTAAACTGCATTTTTTTCACATAACCTCTTGTTACAGTTATACATTTATACCAGCATTTAACTAATACCTGAAAGATTTGTCAGTAGGTTTGAACCGTTCCAGGGCCGTCTACTCCACTTCATCACCATGGAAATGTTGATTCCGAGAAATTCTTTTAGCAGTCCAAATAGATTAAATCACTTGGAGTCCCATCAATTTAATGGACTTCAGCCAAAAGCAGCGCTACGAGATGTACTCAAACATAACACACCTGTAAAATGTTACAACTCTACCTCAAAGGAAACTGCTGTAGGAGCCATTCGAAATTTGGGGGTTTTGTGCAAAAAAAAAAAAAAAAAAAAAAAAAAAAGCCCACCTAAGTTCGCCTTCTACTTAAAGTACTGAAACCACTAGATCTCTGGAGATATTAAGAAGATATTTAAAAAATAACTAAAACAATCTTAGAATTTGTAGCAATTAAAACATTGTAGTAATGAGCTTCCGAAGTGGGGTTAAGCATATGAATTTCATCATCAAAAAGAAAAAAGAAGAAAAAATAATGTCAAAATTTGGCAAGTATTTCTGAAAAAGCTCACCTAACACCAACCTCAAATTTTCAAAATAAGCAGCTCTGGTCTTCCTCTTTAACATATAAAAAAATTTTAAGAGGGTGTTTTTTGGTATGCTCAAGAAAAGCAAATTATGACACCATGTAAGTTGAGGGCGGATTTATTCACTTTTCGCACAAAACCCCCAAATTTCCAATGACTGTTTCCAATTTTTTGTGTTGAAAATGTTTATAATTGTCAAGACTGAGGTGACTGAATAAATTAATTGTGCCAGGAATCTGAAACTTCAAGTACCATTGCTTGGAAGGACTCAGATTCTGTCATTAGTTCCAAAATCATGGACGACTATGAAAACTGTTGAAGCATTTCAAACAACCGAGTATCTCGTTCGTAAAACCCAAAAGATCAGAATGGAGCATTGTATTTTAGCCAAACCTGGTTCTAAAAAGGATATAGTATTCCTGCAAACACTTTTAATTTAGTCACATAATTTTACAAGTGATGAAGTGCCCTGAAGTGCTGGATTGAGTGTCTGTGTCAGTAAGAATATGAATATCACCATCAAAAGAAAAAAGCCAAAATTTTTCAATTATTTCTGGAAAAGGCCCATCTAACATCAACCTCAAATTTTCCAAATAAGTAGCTCTGGTATTCCTGTTTATCATATAAAAAACATAGGAGGGTGTTTTTTGATATGTTGAAGGAAAAAACAATATGTGCCTATTACGCTGCCTATATAGTGCTATTTGATTTAATAAAAGAAACACTAAGCAATAGTGAACTATTGTTATATAATACACAAATAACATTTACATGTTTGGTTGATTGTAAGCAATTTGAAATGTTGAGCCTAATATCTCTTTATCACCAATTTTAGAGAAGGTCTTCTTAGTAGCTTGAATTTCTTCTTCTGAAATGCTGTAATTCCTGCCAGTACCAGTTGAAATATTGGGTACTCCAATAATAATAATGCAGTTTTCGCATGGAATCCAGCATGTGTCACGTGTTTTTGGTCAGAAAAACATTTTCGTGGGTCCATGGGGATGAAGGAAATTCACATTAGTCACGATATTCCTGTGAATTCTCAACTATTTTTCCAATCCACCATTTCTCTTCAGAAATGCACGCAATAAATTGCTCACATGGTCTTTCGACTTTGCTCAAGTATTTAGAGTGAATATTGTCTTTGAAGAAGATACACGACTGACTTCAAGTTTCAACAGGCTGATGTGTTCATAATGATGACTTTCATGCGTCCCTTACAATGTTATGGCTTTTTCAGTCTCTTTTGAAGCATTGGACAAAGGTTTCCAACATATTTCAGCATAAAAAGCGTTTGGTTATAGTTGGTTATAGTTTGACATTAGTTGTAGTTTAAGAAAATTCGAAGAAATCGACAACAGTAACAATCCGGTCATTCAGTGGCCTCTGTAAGCTGGCATGTCTCGCTAGACATTTCAGAATATCAACTATATGGTCGCAAACACTTTTGTCGTGACTTCTGGCAAAATAGTTCCACTTACAAGTGAGTCTAAAATCACTCGTGTAGGTATAACTTTACAAACTTTTTTTATAATCTTTATATCGGGCTGCTGACCCATCTTCAAAGTAGATAACGTGTTTAATTTGAGGAAAAACATCGTTGACACACTTCAAAAGAATAACTTGAAAACATAAAATGTAACAGTATCGTGCTTTAACATACCGCTGACACAACATAATAAAACAGTTTCAGTACTTTAAGTCGAAGGCGGACTTAGGTGCTTTTTGCACTAAACCCCCAAACTTCGAATGGTTCCTTCAGCAGTCCCCTTTGAGGTACAACTGTAAAAGTTGACAGGTTTACTATGTTTGGATACCCCATTTCTACAAAATTTGAAGAAAATCTAAAACACATGAGCCACCTTGATTTGTTGATTTCATATGGAATGGCTCGATCCTTTAAATATCTAGCTTCCTTTTACAGCAAGAGAATGTCGCCATTTTGTGGGTTTGAATATATGCTATATAGTAATTCATAGACCTAATACATATACCTAAATACGTTTACACATCAAATATGCATTTTATTAACTTGCATATTGACCAACTAATAACATTTACAACACATTGCAAAATTCGTTAGAAACGAAATAGAGACTCATAATCTAGTTTCTGGAAGCTTGCTACAAGGCGAAATAATAAGAGGTGTCAATATATTATACACAAACTACTATTAATTATAGAGGGTAAGTCAAAATGATGGACCCGATTTCAGAAACGATTTCAGATTCGCTTCGAAAGGCCAACTTGCAAAGTTTAGTTTCCGTCCTATGTTTCCACTTTCTACTGCTAGAAGGCAGCAGAAAGCAGTTAAGGAAAATGGCGTTTTGTAGAAGGCAGAGTTCATGTAAATAAATCATTATCATGACTTCTTGCAAGCTCATCTTTGGAGGACAAAAAATATTACCATTACCTTGTGTGTATCTATATAAAATTATCTTGTTTACCGTAAGTAATAAACACTTGTTCATTGAAAACAATAACGTCCGTAAATATAATACTCGATTTGTTCGAGCCTGTGCATGGGCAATTTGTTCATTTTTTATTTTCGTTTTTGTGTATGTGTAGTGCGAGAAAGTTTTCTTTTTTGGCAATAGATGGCCTATGCCTACCGCTCGCCCACTCCCTTTCTTGGGGGTTGTTTTTAGCGTCCTCCAGCCATAGTGAGAGAGAGACGCGACAAGAGTTTTGTGTGTGTGAGAGAGTTCTTACATCCTTCGAGTGAAAATTATCCATCTAAAAACATTAAGAAACTTGAGTACAATTCAAAATTGAGGATAGTAGACAACTGAGTAAATCATTTTACATATTTATCGGAATTTTCTGTAGTTGTATAGTTTTTCATATATTTAAAATAAAAGCTTTAAAATGACAAACCGTCGTTTGGTAAGAAGCTCAAACATGGTCCTCCAGTGCCGGATGAAGCAAAAAGTGCAGCTTTGGTGAACTTTTGTGAGTGTGTTTTCTGTAGTGTGTGTGACATTCTAAAACAATGGAGAACTTAAATATTAAAAAACGTACTTTGAAAGCCAAAATTACTCGACAGGAAAAGGCAGTGAGCCTGCTGTCTCAGAACGACGCGAACGCCATATTGGTTCATAGCGGGAAGGTCAACGAGTTACAACAAGACTGTTCTCAACTTTTGGACGAAATAGCTGCAGTTTCCAACGATGAAGAATTTATTAAAGAAGAAGAAGAGCTCGCAGAAATGGAAAGTAGACTTGTAAAACTAAGTGTGTCCCTAATGGATCTGCAAGCTACAACACAATCCCCTCCCAATAGTGAAACTCAAGCGTGTAGTGAAATGAAACTGCCGAAATTACAGTTGCCAACATTTAGTGGGAACTTATTCGAGTGGTTATCATTTAAGGACTTGTTTACTGCATCGGTGCATAACAACGAGAAGCTCTTGGGAGCTCAGAAGCTGCAGTACTTGAAAACAAGTCTAAAAGGTGAACCCGCGCAACTAATCCAGGCTATGCAAATTACTGATACTAATTATCAGGAAGCGTGGAACATTCTGAACTCTCGCTATCAAAACAAGCGTGAAATCGTGAATTCGATTTTAAAGCGGTTAATCACGCAACCGGTCATTCAGCAGGAATCGGCTACTGCATTGCGTAAATTAATCGATACAACGGTCGAGTGTACGCGTTCGTTAAAAGTGATGGAGCAACCCGTAGAGCATTGGGACGCTATTCTCGTGTACCACACTACCGAAAAACTCGATAGCGAATCGCGTCGGCAGTGGGAACTAGCGCAAAAATCAAATGAGCAACCCTCATTTAAAGAATTAACGGACTTCTTGGATCATCGCGCGCGCGCGCTCGCAGTCTCTAGCGGCAGCAGAGGGAAGACTACGACGTCGAGTGATACAATGAAACAACGAGAAAAGAGGCAAGCAGTGACACATCATACAGTGACCCAGAGTGAACTAAACCCCTGTGAGTTATGCAATGCGAAACACTCTCTCCATAAGTGCCCTGATTTTCAAAAACGCTCTGTAGCAGATCGTGTGTCGTTTGTGAAGAGTAAAGAGCTATGCTTCAATTGTTTACGCGGTTCTCACAAAAGTACCCAGTGTTCCTCATCTAGTTGTCGTGTGTGCCATAAGCGACACCACACATTACTTCATTATGAGCGTAGTGAGCCCCGAAGTACGTCGGTGTCACCTGACGGAGAACAAGCTGTTTCTTCACATGTTGCAGCCGAGAGAAACACTCCGCATGTGTTGTTATCAACAGCAATTATAAAGGTGAAAGACAGAAACGATGTTTGGCGCCCATTCCGTGCAATGCTCAATTCCGCCTCTGAGACGTCATTTGTCACAGAAAATTGTGTTCAAAAGCTGGGACTAACAAAACATAAGACGAAAATAGTGATTTCTGGAATAACGGGTGCAGGTGTGGGCACTTCTCGTGCAGTGACGGATTTAGAATTTCAAGCGGTAGGTGATGACAGCGAAACTTTCAGCACCAGAGCAGTAGTTGTGCCCAAGGTTACATCTAATCTCCCAAAGGCACCAGTTCCGGACCCAAGCTTGTGGAATCACTTAAGCGGTATCAAGCTCGCGGACCCAACGTTCAATGTGGTGGGCCCTGTGGATATATTGCTAGGTGGAGACGTGTTTCCTTTATTATTGTGTAGTGGAAAACGAGTGGGACCCATTGGATCGCCCGTAGCGATAGAAACTGCTCTCGGTTGGATCGTCGCAGGGAGCATCGCTTCTACTGGACGTAGTGTTACAGTTACATCGCACCATGTCGCTTGTGAGGTTGAAATCAGTTTGCAGAGGTTTTGGGAAATAGAAGAGCTTCCGCCCCAGAAACACCTCACACTAGAGGAGAAAAGGTGCCAGCAACATTTCAAAGACACATACTACCGGGACGAACACGGAAGATTCACGGTAAGCCTACCCTTCAAGGATAGTGTAAAGACTCTCGGTGCATCTAGAGACATTGCTGTTAGAAGACTTTTGCATAGTGAACGCAAGCTTGCAAAGTCACCTGCCTTACAAGAGCAATATCGGGATTTTATGCGGGAATATCTTGATCTAGGTCACATGGAGATCGTGCCAATAGGAGAGAGAAACGTTTCCCCAGAGAAGAGTTCCTACTTGCCCCATCATGCAGTGATGAAGCCAAGTAGTTCAACTACAAAATTAAGAGTTGTGTTTGACGCTAGTGCCAAAACGTCATCTGGTGTGTCATTAAATGATAAGCTTATGATCGGGCCCAAACTCCAAGATGACATATTGCCACTATTACTGCGATTTCGAGGCCACAAGATTCCCCTGTGTGCTGATAAAGCAAAAATGTATCGTGCTGTGCTAGTAAACAAGGTGGACAGAGATTACACGAGAATCGTGTGGCGTAAGTCGCCGGATTTGCCCATTCAGGACTTTCGTTTACGGACGGTAACATATGGTACTGCAAGTGCGTCTTTCCTGGCGACACGCTGTCTACAACAGCTGGCAGAAGATGAGGGTGAGCACTTTCCCCTGGCGGCTCCAGTGGTCAAGCGGGACTTTTTTATGGATGACCTCCTTTCAGGGGCGGCTTCGGTGCCAGAAGCCATCGAGCTTCAACGACAACTGATCGAGCTACTGAGAAGAGGAGGTTTTGAATTGCAGAAGTGGTCCTCAAATGAGATTGAAGTGTTAGAGGCTATACCAGCTCATATGCGTGAAACGAATGTGCCCTTTCGTTTTGACACTGACGACACACTTAAAACGCTTGGTGTCGAGTGGTCTCCCTCCGCGGACGAATTCGGTTTTAGAGTGTGCAATTCAAAACCCCACTCAGTGCTGACGAAGCGAATTATACTGTCCGAAGTAGCAAAATTATTTGATCCACTTGGTTTGTTGTCTCCTGTAACCATTAAAGCCAAAATATTGTTGCAGACCTTGTGGAAAAACAAGTTGGACTGGGATGACGCACTTCCGGTAGAGCTTTGTGAAGTATGGTGCAAATACTGTTGCGAGTTACCGCTATTACGCGAACTTACCGTGGAGCGCTGTATCGTACCAGTAAATACAGTCAAGTGTCAATTAATTGGTTTCTGTGATGCTTCTGAAAAGGCCTACGCTAGTGTCGCCTATTTGCGGGCAGAATGCGCAGATGGTCGCGTGGAAAGCAGATTAATTGCAGCAAAAACGAAGGTTGCCCCAATAAAAACAATGACCCTACCGAGACTCGAGCTGTGTGCGGCTGTGCTTTTGGCAAGGCTACTTAGCGCTGTGTTAAAGGCTATCCTACTCAAGATAGAAGATATAATTGCCTTCAGTGACTCCACCATAGTGCTTTCGTGGCTAGCAGCTGAGCCTAACAAGTGGAAAACTTTTGTGGCAAATCGAGTCTCCAAGATACAGAGCTTAATTCCCTCGGCTCGCTGGCGTCACGTAAATAGTGCAGAAAACCCCGCGGACAGTGCTTCGAGGGGAATCAATAAGAGTGAATTGTTGTGTCATGACTTATGGTGGAATGGTCCTTCGTGGCTATCACAGCCAGTGCTATCCGACGATCCGGGTCCGGACTTTGACCCCCACGCTACGATGGAAGAAAGGCAAAAGTGTGTGACAGCGATGTGTACTACTATAATGGATGACATCACAAACCGTTATTCGTCATTCACGAGGTCAAGGCGTGTTTTAGCATGGTGTCTAAGATTCATCAACCACCTCAAGGCTAATTCCCCAAGACAAGGTGGGCCATTAACGGCTAATGAGCTAAAAGCTTCATTGTTATGCTTAGTGAAACAAACGCAAAGTGAAGCATTTGCTAGAGAACTAGAACATTTAAAGAGCGGTAAACCCTTACCCCCCAAGAGCCCTATTTTGTGCTTAAGTCCATTTATTGGCAATGACGGGATAATGAGAGTGGGAGGTCGATTACAACACGCAGAGATCGCCACAGATCACAAACATCCCATTTTAATGCCAAAGAATCATAAGTTAAGTGAACTGTTGATTCAACACGAACATGAGGCTACATTGCATGGCGGCCCTCAATTGGTAACAGCTAGCCTGAGGCAAAAGTATTGGATACTTGGAGCTAGGAATCTAGTGAGAGCGATTACGCGAAGATGTGTAAAGTGTCATCGTTTTGCTTCCAAAGGAGAAAAACAAATGATGGGCTCCCTACCAGCAGCCAGAGTGAATTTTAGTCGATGTTTTCTTCAAGTAGGTGTCGATTACGCGGGCCCCATTCTTCTTAAGAACGCTTTTGGAAGAAGGAGAGTGCCGTATAAGGCGTATATAGTTATATTTGTATGCCTCTCTACAAAGGCCATTCACTTGGAGCTTGTGTCGGATGCAACTTCTAATTGTTTCCTAGCTGCTTTTAGGCGCTTTGTCTCCCGTCGAGGGATCCCCACTGATGTCTATAGTGATTGCAGGACAAATTTCGTCGGTGCTAGCAAAGAGTTAAAACAGCTTTTAGGTTCCAGTGCGCACAGAGAGGGAAACGAAACAACTTCAGCGTATTTAAGTGAACAGGGGATATCTTGGCATTTCAGTCCCCCCCTTACCCCGCACTTCGGTGGCTTGTGGGAAGCAGGTGTGAAGAGTATCAAACATCATTTAAAACGAGTTGTGGGCAATGTTACGTTGAGTTACGAAGAGATGTATACTGTTCTATCTCAAATCGAAGCAGTACTAAACTCTCGCCCCCTTACACCAGTATCTAGCGATCCCAATGATCTTTCCGTGTTAACACCAGCTCATTTTCTCATTGGAGATTGTTTGGTTGCCATTCCTGACAGGAATCCTTTTGAAGGCAAAATATCCAACCCTCGAAGATGGCAATTAGTTCAACAGCTGACTCGCCATTTCTGGAAACGGTGGGTGCAAGAATACTTGTCACGCCTTCAACAAAGACCTAAGTGGTTGGCTCCACGGAAAAACGTCCAGAAGGGTGACATGGTATTGTTAAAGGAATCCTCCCTTCCCCCTCAGCAGTGGAAAATGGGAAGAATCACGGAAGTCCATGCTGGGACCGATGGACTAGTGCGAGCACTAACAGTAAAAACAGCCTCCGGCGAATTTAAACGTCCGATTGTAAAGTTGTGTGTGCTTCCCTTTGAAGTGAATAGAGAAGCTGAGTGAAAAAAAAAAACTTGTTCGCAATAGCGACGAATGTTTGTTTACGTTGTATAAATAGTGAAAATATAAAATTCTTTGTTTGGGTTTTTTGAAATGTAGCATTTCAAGGCGGGCGGTATGTTCGAGCCTGTGCATGGGCAATTTGTTCATTTTTTATTTTCGTTTTTGTGTATGTGTAGTGCAAGAAAGTTTTCTTTTTTGGCAATAGATGGCCTATGTCTACCGCTCGCCCACTCCCTTTCTTGGGGGTTGTTTTTAGCGTCCTCCAGCCATAGTGAGAGAGAGACGCGACAAGAGTTTTGTGTGTGTGAGAGAGTTCTTACATCCTTCGAGTGAAAATTATCCATCTAAAAACATTAAGAAACTTGAGAACAATTCAAAATTGAGGATAGTAGACAACTGAGTAAATCATTTTACATATTTATCGGAATTTTCTGTAGTTGTATGGTTTTTCATATATTTAAAATAAAAGCTTTAAAATGACAAACCGTCGTTTGGTAAGAAGCTCAAACACGATTCGTTAATAATTTGCATGTTATCCTCCAAAATTTCTCGTTATTTCAAAAAAGCGTATATATTAACTGTACAAAAATTTTCAATAAGTTACCTGACTTTCTAAAGCAAAATAAATCATACTCTATGTATAAATCTGATCTTAGTAGATAAGTGTTACTACTCAGTAAATGAGTTTTTTGAAGACAATATAGAGGTGGTCCATAAGTCTTAGTGCAATGGATTATTTTGGAAACAAACATGAATAAAGCAAATCTGACTAGCGGAGGACGGACTTGGGTAAAGAAGCTCCCGACTGATGCATGCGTTTGGATCCAGGTTATTATTATTTTTTTTCAAATGGGAAGGAGAGCATGTGACACATCAATGAACACTGTTTTTGGAAAGGGAATGCAATCTCGCAAGCAGAAATGCGTTATCATGTCCCGTTCCAAAGTTATAACGCCCCAAAGTCCCACCTACAGGACGTGCTCCACATGTTGCCCGTTTAATACAACACACAATTGGAGTCTCTTAATCTGTCCTCCTGAACCTGTAGCAACACAGTAAGGGTGATGCTATCACAGGCGTCCTGAATACGTCCCTGTAGGTGTGCAACATCCCGAATGTTCTTCTGATACACCAGGTGTTTTACGTGTCCCCATAAAAAATCCAAGGGAGTGAGGTCCGGCGACCGGGCTGGCCACTCCACAGGGCCTCGGCGACCGATCCAACGTCCAGGAAAATGCAGATCCAAGTATTCCTGCACAGGCAGCGCATAGTGCGGTGGAGCACTATCTTGCTGGAAATATCGCGGCAAGGTGGTATCAGGGCGGAGAAGCAACGGTAACACCAACTCCTGTAAATGTCCAGATATCGGACACCATTTAGGGCACCAGGAATGAATGAGGGCCCTATGATAGACGTGATCCATATGGTTACACCACACCATGATATGAGCAGAGGTAACCCTCTTGCAGGGATTGATCGCATGTGGGTTTGCATCCGACCAATATCGCATATTCTGGCAATTCACTTCACCATCCAAATTAAAGTTTGCCTCGTCTGTGAAGAGAACGCTGGCTGGGAAATGCAGATCTCGGACATATTGTGACAAAGCCCAATTGACGAATCCCATGCGCCATCTGCATCATCCTCTGAAAGGTTGTGGACAAGCTGCAGCTTTAAGGGATGTCAGTTGTTCGTATGGAGAATCCTCACAGCGGAAGCACGTGGTACGCCTGTTATCTCTAATAGTTGTCTTGTGCTGCGCTTCGGACTTTTCGGACTCGCAGCAAGCACCATTGTGGATGTCTCCTCATCTGTCGCTGTTCGTGGGAGACCTCATCGTGGTCTGTCGGCAACATTACCAGTTACACTGAATTTCCTAATGAGGTAGCTAACGGTATTGTGTTTTATTGCAGGTCTTTCGGGGTGGCGCGCGTTGAAGTCCTGAGTAATCACACGACTGCTTCTTTACCCAAACATTAGGATTATCTCAATTCTTCCCTGCTTCGTCAGTGCCATCTCACTCTAACTGCAACGAAAGAAAACCTGTCAAATTTTGGGCGTCGCTTCTTTCTTGCAGTGTTAGTGCCATGTCGCTCTCCCTGCAAGGAAACAGAAAACCGTCAACTTTGGGACGTTATAACTTTGAAACGGGACATGATAACTCATTTCTACTTGCGGGACTGCATTCCCCTGCAAAAGAACAGTGTTAATTGATGTATCACATGCCTACCTTCCCATTTGAAAAAATAACCTGGATCCAAGATGGCCACCATTGACAACGCATGCATCAATCGGTATCTCCTTTACCCAAGTCCGCCCTCCGCTAGTCAGATTTGCTTTAATCATGTTTGTTTCCAAAACAATCCACTGTACTAAGACTTATGGAGTACCCTATATAAATGTCTTTTGTTAATTATGTTATGAATGTGTAAGGTTGGTTAATTAAGTATTACTCTATTTGTAAGTTTTCATGACATATATATATATATATATATATATATATATATATATATATATATATATATATATATATATATATATATATATATATATATATAATTATTCTGTAATTTTGACAACTGTATGCGTACTCGAAAAGACTCTCTTTGGGGCCATTGTGGCTCAGTGGTAGAGCATTCACCTCTGATGTATGGGGTTCCGGGTTCAAACCCTGCTCCCGCCAAGTGAACTTTGTGGTGGACAAACACCGTGTGCGTGGATTTTCTCGGGGTTCTCCCGTTTCCTCCCACTTTCTTCATTCCACCATTTCATTCATTTCTCATCTTCACCGTCTCCTTTAGTCTAACCGGCATAATCGTGGGACGTAAAACTCAAAAATTTCATTTCATTTTTTCATTTCGAAAAGACTCTCATTTGTATACAAAACAGGCAAATAACTAAACAAATATTGGCACTCTTTAGATCACTATGAAAGTGAGTGGCAAGGATAGTAACTCTGAATATTATGAAAATACTTCTTGACACTATTTCTCATACGTACAGCGAAATATCTCTAATTTCTCGATATAAAAAGTACCTCAGCTTAGAGCTTTAATTTTTGATATTTTACTATTATTTCGCCATCTCGTCGTTTCATGCCTTCCTCTTAATGAATCCACTGTTACCAGCCCCGCTTTCTTGTCGTATCCCAAAGAGTACGGATAAAGGATAACACTAGAGTTCTATCAGCATACAAGTACAAGTTACCATAACATACCGTGAAGTCTTATTAAAATTGCTAAATGTAATGGCTGGGAAACAAGGCCTACATTACAAGCAGGATTCTGAAACAAGGGCCCCATTAAAAGCGGAACTGGGAAACAGGTGCCCCATTACATGCAGGGTTGCGAAACAGGACCCTATTATGAACGGGACTGTGAAGCGGGGCCCCACTATAAGCGGAGCTGGAAAACAAGGAACTCATTACAAGGGGAGCTATGAAACAGTGGCTTCATTACAAGCGGGGCTAGGAAACAAGGACTCTATTACAAGCATGGTTGGGAAACAGGGCCTCATTACAAGCGAAACCCTCATTACCTGCTTCATAGAAGCCTAATGCATAAAAATACAAAATACCGTTGTTGTATGTGTGTTTTATTTTATTTGCTTTCTCTTAGTTTTACCTTTGTCCATATGAAACGTTCTGAATATGGATATTTAATTCTTCTTTTGTGCCGGTCACAAGTGAAAAGCTATTCTGGAACCCACCGTGCACCGTTACAAGTGAAAAGCAAATAGTCATGTGTTTACTATTCCTAACACACACTTGTAGAATTTCCCGGCGATAATTACGCGATAGTTGGCAATGATAAGCTCTTCTGTATTTTCTTAGAAACCACTGCTCTGGGTTGGCTTTCAAGCCGAAAGGAGTCGTTAGTGACAGACATACGGTCATTTTTGAAGAGCTTGCACCATTTAAATGTCTTACCTCGACTGAGTGGCTCGTCACCGTATTATGGCTGAAATCTTCTGCAAACTCCAGTTGGTTTTGTGCCACCTTGAATTAAATTTTAATCACACCACAATTATTTGTTCACATACTATTGTTCGCCATCTTGAATAACTGACATTCCGGGCTGGCACGCAAAATGAGTGCCGCCTACCAATGACAGGATAAAATTGCCAGTTATTACTGCATGCATTGTACCTCCACCCTGGGATTCGATTTTAAACGTAAATAATAGTCCTGAATTCACTTTACCCTCATAGTTACTGTTACGGGACAGTTCTAATTTATAGAATTGTTTATACTCCAATTAATGAGTAATCCCATATCTGTCCTGGATAATCAGGCTTGCAGTACAAATTTTAAGGATATGTCTACGGGATTTCGATTTCCCTTGGATTTCAATAAGATATGCCTGTCGCGAGACAATATTTGGTTGTTTAAAAGTTGGACTTTTAGAGCACAAAGGGTTATGTGGATTTCCACGGCTGTCAACAAACAAAGACGTTCAATGCATATCTCGATTTTCAGGAACTGACTTCACTTGAACATGTAAGTTAGATCCCAGAGCTATATGATGAGCACTTGGATCATAAAACTAAAAGAATTAAATGATCAGTGTCAGTCACATAAATATGATCATTAAGTACCAAATGTCGTAAAGAAAGGACCCCGCACTTTTCTTATGGAAAGTGGCTTTCGGCTAATGTTGTTGAAACTTCGCTGGTTGATAGTTCTTAACATGTGGATCAAAAGTCTCAATGGGCACAAAGACCAAAATCCACTCCTTCCCCCCCAAAAAAAAACCGCCTCCGATTAGCTGGGGGGGATTGAACTGATTTCAGTATGTAAAACAATTTGTTGTTTTGATCAACTCAACAAGGATCCCAAACAACCACATGTTAGACTATCAAATTACCCCACTTGACACCGCCCTTTGCTCCCACATATCCCCCCCGCGAATTACCTTACGGATGTTCCATATTACTGTAGTTTATAGTTGCGCGTATGTGTTGAAATACCTACAGTTTTGGTCTCACCGACGATATAATGGGTTTCACGTATCGCTGATTACGAATCTGAGGTGAGAGTTCTAGAATTCAAGATGGCTGATCAATATGGCGGATCAAAAACACGAAACCCCTGAATGTAGCCACAAATTGTTGTTTAGTAGGGTATTTTGGGTCGTTGGTTACGAATCTGAGGTCAAAATACTTGAATTCAAGATTGCAGATCCAATATGATGGATAAAAACGTCGAAGCCACAAATCGTAGTAGACTAGAGTGTTTTTAGATCGCTGTTTAGGTACGCAACATTCCTTGATACTTCAGCCACCATGTAGAATTATTCTGCACCCTTGCCTTTTACCAAAACCCACCACAGATATCTTAATGCTGAACGGTGTTGAAATAATTCATCAATTATCTGTTCATTATTTTCACCATTTCGGTTTGCAGCATCTAATGTGGTACTTAGCAATGAGTCATCGGGATATCTAATATTCTGTAAATGTCGTGCATGGCCTAAATACCACAAGACACTTGCAACTTGCGCACATGTACCTAATGTACGAGCACCGCTTTGACATGTACAGTAGTAACCTTGAATAACATTTTGATCATAATCCTGGTCATCTTCATCATTGGCTACATATGCTATGAAAACTTGATGCTTAGTTGCATTGCGGAACCTTGATTAGAGATGTATGCGCAGGAATCCCGGTTCAGTTACGTGTTCGTCAAGCTGGAATTGCTCATCCTTATCTCGTATTAGTTTATCTTGGACGTAAGAGGATGAGAGATCTACTTGATATCTGCCTACAGTCAAATCTCGTAAGTAACTTAAGTTAAATACAGAGAAATCAATTAGGCCTTGATCATTCAGCGGTACCCATTGATCGTCCCTTCTAATAAGATTATCTACCTCCACTCTTGCTTTAACAACGTTCGGCATAATTGACCTATTTCTCATTTCTCTAGCTAATTCAATGGTTGCATCTTGCATGAAAATAACGGGATGGTATCTGTTCAAAATAGCTCCAGCTATGCGATAGAAACTATTCAGTTTCTTTGCATGTTGCAGATTCAACGTTTGTGCTAGAAACTTAAAAACAGATCTTAGATACCCGTTTCTTGCCTCGACTATCCATCGACTTTTAGTAACTAGTCGAGAAGTATTCGCATCTTCTGTTGATAGTTGTCTTTCAGGTGGTAGTAGGAGTGCAGGCATTCTATGATCAATTCCTAAATATTCCAGTAAAGGAATTGCATCGCGGTATCCTCTGTCTACTAACAGAATGACCAGGATTATGATCAAAATGTTATTCAAGGTTACTACTGTACATGTCAAAGCGGTGCTCGTACATTAGGTACATGTGCGCAAGTTGCAAGTGTCTTGTGGTATTTAGGCCATGCACGACATTTACAGAATATTAGATATCCCGATGACTCATTGCTAAGTACCACATTAGATGCTGCAAACCGAAATGGTGAAAATAATGAACAGATAATTGATGAATTATTTCAACACCGTTCAGCATTAAGATATCTGTGGTGGGTTTTGGTAAAAGGCAAGGGTGCAGAATAATTCTACATGGTGGCTGAAGTATCAAGGAATGTTGCGTACCTAAACAGCGATCTAAAAACACTCTAGTCTACTACGATTTGTGGCTTCGACGTTTTTATCCATCATATTGGATCTGCAATCTTGAATTCAAGAATTTTGACCTCAGATTCGTAACCAACGACCCAAAATACCCTAGTAAACAACAATTTGTGGCTACATTCAGGGGTTTCGTGTTTTTGATCCGCCATATTGATCAGCCATCTTGAATTCTAGAACTCTCACCTCAGATTCGTAATCAGCGATACGTGAAACCCATTATATCGTCGGTGAGACCAAAACTGTAGGTATTTCAACACATACGCGCAACTATAAACTACAGTAATATGGAACATCCGTAAGGTAATTCGCAGGGGGGGGATATGTGGGGGCAAAGGGCGGTGTCAAGTGGGGTAGTTTGATAGTCTAACATGTGGTTGTTTGGGGTCCTTGTTGAGTTGATTAAAACAACAAATTGTTTTACATACTGAAATCAGTTCAATCCCCCCCAGCTACTTGGAGGCGGTTTTTTGGGGGGAAGGAGTGGATTTCGGTCTTTGTGCCCATTGAGACTTTTGATCCACATGTTAAGAACTATCAACCAGCGAAGTTTCAACAACATTAGCCGAAAGCCACTTTCCATAAGAAAAGTGCGGGGTCCTTTAATAATACTTAACATTCTTTCGG
Source organism: Thermobia domestica (assembly GCF_964235325.1). Classification (NCBI taxonomy): domain Eukaryota; kingdom Metazoa; phylum Arthropoda; class Insecta; order Zygentoma; family Lepismatidae; genus Thermobia; species Thermobia domestica. The sequence continues at coordinate 32,431 of NW_027656595.1, forward strand.
ACACCAGGTATGGACAAGAGAGTTAAATGTTTCTTCAATCAATTCTTATCTACTTAACATTATTTCCAATTAGCACATCGATACGAACATACAGAATTGAATTGACATACAACATTTTTATTTTTATTGACGTGTACATAAATAAAATGAGAAATGACAACACACAAATATTTAATTGAATCATCTTAGTCTGTCGTTCCTATTGGACGTATTATTCCCAAATTTTTTATGCGCACGTCAACAAAAATGCAAATACCTAATACCCATTATTTGCATTTTTGTTGGGATTAATAATAATTAATGTGAATTAATCAACATATCTTTTTACCACTAGGACTCTACAAGACTTGAATTATAATTTCAAAGTGGGACCCGAACTATGTATATTTTTAAAATGAAGAGAAACTATGCGGCACGGCATATTCCAATTATGAATACCATCTGTTAATGTTTTTGATACTTGAACTATAATTTATTTTCTTAATTCGTTACCTTCAATTGTTTCACCGAAAGACAGGGTGAGTCAAAAGTCTTTTACCACACTTTATAAAATGAATGCGAGTGTAGATATGATAGCTGGAATTGGTAATTTTACCGACACGATAGGCCGATAGGAAACCTTTATGGTGCATGTCAGGTGAACGGCCACTATTTTCTTGTTCGCCATTTTGAATCTCACTCAAAAAAGTTTAAATGGTAAGGGTGTATTGTGATATATGAAACAGGGTTAGAATTTTAAGAGAAACTCAATAGTGTAATCATTTAACATAACTGTAATAACTTTGAAGTTGCTCTCACTTCAAGATTTTTTTTGATTATCAGTGCTACAAGTAATAATAATAATAATAATAATAATAATAATAATAATAATAATAATAATAATAATAATAATAATAATAATAATAATAATAATAATAATAATAAAACATACTTGCAAGATCAAAAGTAGAGTTTGGTGCAGTTATTTGGAATAACATATGTACAATCTTTGCAAATAAATGTGAATCATTCAAAACTGTTTCATTGGGCTACTGCGTCGTAAACTGAGTAGGGGCTACCAAGGGCGCCCATGTTGTGGTTTCCAAGGTGGGCAAGTATAAGCGACGTTTCAAATATAGTTTCAAATTTCGCTGTAACTATTGTAAAAATTCTATTGGGTTTTCAATATTCCCAAGTACAATTTCTTCTTAAGGGGGACGAGCGCCCCACTTTGCCCCCCCTTATGGGTTCCCTTGGAGGCTACTACTCACATAGTTAATGATATTGGGATTAATTTAGGCAATCACAATATCATACAGACATTAAGTGACAGGAGAACAGTTATTTAAAACAGATTTTATTCAAAAATTTATCAGAAAATAGATATTATAGCGCATACTCCATACATTATATAGGTAAAAGGATATTAATGTATAATATGAGAACGAACCATATTAGTTTCCTTAGATTCAAAAATCTGTAATTTTAAGAAGAATGACCAATTATTTCATTAATTTACGCTATACATTTTTAATCAGTAGGAAAACAAATTTTTAAGATTGAGGAATGATATTTGTAAGATATTTTGACTACATTTATTTCGAGACTAAAATAATAATTTGAAAGTAAATTAATGTTTAATTGATACTATTGTAATTTTTTTAATTGTTTGAATAGGTCATATACGTACGTAATAATATATAATATTGTAAGGATCTTCATCTTTTAGTGCGTATTATTTTATCGAGCACATGTTATGTCTATAAACCACGTGCTATTGTTTTTAGACATCAATACAAGCAAACGATACACACGAAGTAACCAGGAAGACATGAAGTCAGCATGACGGAACCCACGGAGGAACGAACCACCCAGAAATCACCTATAAAAGGGTTAAAACAGGACCAGAGTATCAGTTGGTTACTGATCGCATAACCCACACTTGCTCCTGAGGTAACCTGGACTAAGGAGTATTACTTTGACCAAATCCGTGGAGGCTTCCATGAGCTAAGGGGATTCCTAACTACAGCCTAAACCTGTGGAGGCTGCCGTGTATCTAAAGTGTTCCGGTTCAAAAGTATTTAACTTCATTCAGCTTTACTTGCGATAAGAAAAGCCTCTGATTTGTTCTCTTTATACTTACAAAGAAGTTTTGTAATAATTTATAAATAGATTTGGGAAAAGGTTATATCCCGGACTGTTATTGACTCTACCGAAAGACATTACAGCATTGTACGTAGTATGTATTTATTTTTCTATGACAAAGTGCTGTTTTTTTCATTAGGCTGTTCATGGCACATAAATAAATATTATTATTATTATCCCACACGTAGTTGGATGGTTTGTTTTCTACGTTTAATGCTAATGATTCTAGATTAGAATACAGGTCAGACATACTGATCCATTATCTTCAAGAACTTAGAGATCCGTTTGAATTAGGAATTTAGAGACTCCGATCTAGAAAGCTGAGAATAAGATTATTGGAATTTGATACGTATATTGGACACTTGTCATCCAACGAAAGTCGTCCGTGTGGTAATAGATGCTTATAGGTAGAAATGTCAGATTTCTTTTGTTGATAATAATAATATAAAGTTTGAAGTTATTCGTGACTGCAATTTTATTCACATGACATAAATATTCCAGCTATAAGCACCTGTCTCTATCTACAAGTTTTGTATGTTTTACACGTCTACTTCTTTGTGTATTGAAAGAACCTTGTATTGTCAGGAGGAAGTATAAATGTTAATGGAAAAATAGATATTTTAAGAAATTTCAAAGTGAAGGAATATACTGAACTTGAAACTTAACAGTACTTTAGAATTATATTTACACCAGGAAAGCAAATTTTAACATAAAGCTGACCTATTTTCATTGACAACAATGAAAAGAACGCATTTTCCGCTTAATATTACGATTGAAACATACTTCATTACATGCCTCTTAGATAATTGCATACTTAATCTAAAGTAGGATTTGGTTTATTTCAAGTTTTGTAAATGTTTCGAGTGAATTCTTAGGGTATTTTTAACTAAATTTAAAACAATGTACCAATTATGTCATCATCTGATAAACAGTGAAGTTTTATGTATGTATTATAGAATTTTGTAGAAAACACTTTTTGTTTAATTCATATCTATAAAAACAAGAATCAGTGTCACGTGTACACTACGTGAAGGAGTATGATTTGTGGGGGCGTGATATTTCGTCAATTAATATTGAAACTGGAAGTGGTTGATTTATGCAACTTCCGGTTTGATTAGAGGATTAAGAGAGATAGTGGTACCTATTTTTAAAACGCTAAACTGATTAATCAGCTTCCTGCTCTCTCTTATCGTTTTTACTCTATGTAAATCAACATTGAAACAATTTCCATTGGATTTCTATAAGCGTTTAAAAAAAATAGTTCAATTCTATGTTATAAAATGATTCCTTTTCGTTGCAATTCACTTCGAAGCATCAACATACTGACATTCACGAGTCTATACTTCAAAAGCAGTTTCTGTTACGCCTTCTTTATAGAGGACCTAGCAGAACATTTCGGTATTTTGGGTTGCATATGGTGACAGGCAAAATGCTTCAATATTTTTGCATTAAAATTGCTGTTCTCTTGGCACTGTTATTACGTGTACTAATAATTGTTTCCAAGATCTTTAACGTAGAATATAATTTCTATTGTCCAATAAATTGCACACCTAAACGTCTGCAACTGTCTGGTTCATGATATATTTGCTTTAACAACATAAAGTACAATCTCTGATCAATCTCGTTTTATTAAAATATATACCAGGTTTAAGTACAATAAATGGAACCATGGATATGGCTTTAAAATTTAAGAATACAATGTTCGCCTTACAAATTCAAGGCACAATGACCACATAATTGATCTTTTTTGACAATATTTGGGGAAAATGTTGTTTAAAATCATGTTATTCACTTTTGCATATTTTGAGGATATATATATTATTATTCTTAATTGTGTGACATTCATAATGTTCTGTTAGTGCATAAGTATACAGTATAGTATGTTTGTTTCTTGATGTAGTAAATGATAGGGTTGAGTGAAAATAAGGCTCCATAATTTCTAAATATTGGCAAATACAAAAGTAAATTAGTCAGTAACATGCTCCGGTTGTCTCCCTCGCCGGTTTGGGGGACGCGGTGGCTCAGTGGTAGAGCGTTCACCTCCAGTGCTAGGGGTCCCTGGTTCGATCCCATCTCGCGCCGTGTGGATTTTGTGGTGGACAAACACCGTGCTCGTGGGTTTTCTCGTGGTTTCTCGTGGTTACTTTCTTATTCCACCATTTCACTCCTTTCTCAATATCACCGTCTCCTTTAGCCTAGCCGGTATAAGCGTGGGACGTAAAACTCAAAGATTTAATTTCATTTTCCCTCCCCGGTTTTTTCATGTACCCATCTTACAAATGCTGGGTGAACTCCTGAGTCTGATTGGAACAACGGTGGAACGATAAAACAATTCCTGTTCTACTGGGGGTGGGATTTGGGCTGCTTAGTTGGTAGGTAGACGGCTTACGCCTATCTACAAGTTTATAGTGAACTATTTTTCTGTCTTGTTTTTCTAAACTTTTCATTGATATCCATCACAGATTTGTCAGCCTGGATACAAATCAGTTGCCTGTAAATAATATATTTTCTCTGGATGAAGAAGGGCGTGCCCTTTGGAAATTGAACATGAGTTTTGTGAACCTCGAGAAAGCACAAACTGCTTTTTTGTCAAAATTCTCACCCTAGAAGACAACACTCAACCTATCATGCGCAGTGAGTAACGCACGGGAAATTTGGAGAAATTATTGCTACGTTTTGTCTGTAGTAAATAATGTGATACGGAGCGTTCAGAAGAATGTTCTTCAGGACAGAGATGAACTATCTTGCAGTATCATATTCATGCCTAATGGGATTATAAACCTTATAAAGAGGATTACCTAACAAGTTACATCTTTAAACCTTGAAAACGTATTTTAAATTTTTAACTGCTGAAACTATATGCGAAGAGCTTGGTTCGTAACCGCCGGAAACATTTTTAAGAACTTAATTTCGTCCTGTACTGGCGCTGGTTTTCTCCAATTCTTAAAATATTCTTATCGGATACTAGCATTAGTCTGGATGTTTTAGAGAAATTCTTTGAAGGTTCGATGGTTCACCGCATTGAGTGCAACTCCCGTCTGTGTTGTAGCTGCACAAAAATAAATTTTAAAAAATGTATACTTTACTTCTTAGAGGAAAAACGTATTTAAACACATTTAGTAATATAGTGTGTTGGATTTTACTTATTTATATTGCTTGAAGACTTTTATTCTGATGTTTTGAGCTGTAAATATGTTGTTGTATGAGTCTCACTGATAATCTTGGTCCAAAGTGAACTCTGATTCTCAGACAGTGTATTTGATTGTATGTTCCTTCAGTTTTGATTCATCTCTAACTAATTTTATTCTTCGTAAGGGTAAAATATCGGAATTCATTCCCCTTTAGCAGGGCTAACACGTCATTAAATTGAGAAAGCTTCAAATTTATAAAATACAAACAGTAGATGACTACATACTACATTACAATTTAAAAGAAGGAAACTAACTTTAAACTAAGAATAATGATAGGTAACACAAACAAATTGAAAGTGACAATAACAATGCTCTGCATAAGAGGATAGTTGCTTCTCTTGTTGTATTGTACAGCTAGAGGTAATACAAAATAAATTAATTAAAATGAAATGAGTTTTTGATTAAAATTGATGGAATAACATTTTAGAAAATGTCAGGAAAAGAAAAGGAAAAAGAGGTAAAATTGGCTTAAGGGTAGGTTAAGGGGAAGAGAGATAAAGAGCTCAAAAAGGAAGAAAAGGTGCTGGAAAATTACATCTATTTCCATCTCGAGAGAATATTTGACACATTAGGTACTTTCTAAAAGCCTTTTTTCTCTAACAGAAACAGGCAAGCACCTAAAAATACTAACCATAATAATGCATTTCATTGCTAAATTAAAGATGATACGATGAATTATGGTAGAATTAAATGAATAAATAATCAAAAAAACCGTGCAAAATTAATCGCACTACACAAAATCCACACGAATCTTAGTGTCACCTTAAACCTCGAACCACCTTCATGCTCGTGCTTAAACCTCGTGGTTTGGTGCTAAAACAGTTACCTCTAGTGTGTGTGTGTGTTTCCTGTTACGTTCCCCGGCAATGTAAGTTTGTAGTAGGCAATCGTGTCCGTAGGTTTTCTTGGGATCATTCCGTTTCTTCCAATAATCTTGTTTCACTAATTCTTTTCCTAATCATTCGCATGTCTTAATCATGTGTCTCCCTTAGGCTAACAGGCATAATCGTGGGTCATCAAGCTGAAATATTTCATTTCTTTCTCCTTTTCTAATACCTGCACCATTACAAAACTTCAAAACCTTCTATGCTAATAAGACTAAACAGCTATCCCTACTTAAGAAGGTAGCGTTTTGAGAACAGAAAGCCGAATGTTCAAAGAAATAGTAATATGCATAATTTACATTATCTCATTACAAGTAGTATGTGCATAAAATGTGCGTATGTCACCGTTAGGGAAACACGAACAGTAATCTGCTAATTACCAGTATATTTGCTATTTACACAGTTAATAAATAAATAACCATTTCTTCCACCAAAATAAAAAAAACTGTCAATTAATTATTCAGAACAAACGATATACTTCTTTAGTGTCACAAAAGTTTTTTTTATTTATTCTTGTTCTCGAAAAACGACGTACAAGAACTTACTCTCGTGAGAGGAGCTAATCTTGGGAATGAAATTATAATTCGAAATTTCTTCAATTTTAACAAAGTTTCTACGAAATACGCATGATTACGATAAGAAATCAAGCACCAATAAATAATTAGAAATACACTAAAATATATACAGTAAACCCCTTCTAGACTTACTTACAACAATTCTCAGTTTCAGACGAAAATTATAACTACAAGCATGTTTGTGGCTTTTGTAGTTGTGACATCTATTGCAGTATGCAACGAGTGCGAAAGTTATTTATATAATAATAGTCTTTATGAAATGAAATATTTTAGTTTAAGATCGACGATTATGCCCTTTAGGCTAAGGGAGACAAATGATTAGATCAAGTGAATGATGATGGAAGAATTGGTGGAATGTGATTGTGGGAGGAAACTGGAGTACCCCGAGAAAACCCAGGGGAAAGATGTTATCTACCATAAACTTACTAGGGCCTGAGGTTCAACTAATAATCTTTATATTATATTACGGTGTGTTAAGAAGTTATACTTTACAAATTTTCAAATTTGACTTATATAACATTCAAGTTACGTGTTACGTTAACGTTAACGGAACGCTATACTCATGGCCAGGTATGCACCCAGAAACTTTTGTTTGGAGGGGTTCAAGTTTCGGGGGGGTCCATACTATAAGCTACTACGTCTGTGAGTACTCAGAAATTTTTGTTGAGGGGGGGCCAAGCTTTGTGGGGGGTTAAATATTACAAGCCACTACATCTATGTAGTATTGAATGGGTATTATTCTTCACCCGAAAATTGTAATTGTAATTGTAATTGTAAAATACTTCCAGTTATATTTTCAGAAAAAATGGTAGAACTAGATTCTTTTAATAAGAGAAAGAGTACAGATGAAGTGTAAGATCAAATTTTCATGCTAGATCAATTACTTCCCTTTGAAAAGTATAGTTTTATTGAAAAAGTGTACAAATGTAGGTATATTGAATTAGGGAGTGTCCGGACGAGATAGACCCTCCCCTATGTGCGCGCCTCTTAGAGGTTACCGTACTTAGAGACACTCATGAGATGTAAATGTAATGTTATATTGCTTCCTAGGCTCAAGAAGTACTTGCACCTTTGAGATAAAAACAAATACCATATTTCTCATTACCTTCAGATTAAAAAAAAATAAAAAAAGAACTTTTGAGTATTTGTCTTTGTTCTCGAGTTTTCTTCTCCATTCTTTCATCCTAGCCATCATCTTCTTAAGATTCTCGTCTCAAAAAAATCATCTCATCCCCTTAGAGCAACAACAATCCGCCCTTAGATCCTAGTATTCTCTGAACATTTTTTCTCTCTCTTTCTCTTTGCGGCTGTTACGAAGATCTGCGCCGCGGGTAAAATTAGGCAACGAAAAAAGGGAAAAAGAGATGGCGCTGTAAGATGGATAAAGAGAGAGAGAGAGAAAACTTGGGAAGTGAAGAAGCGAGGGCGGGGGTGGGTACGAGTCGGAAAAGAATAGTCAGTCGTGACCAAGAATGACCACTACCTCGGTTGTGTTATGCTAGGCATCGGAATTTGGACCTTATTGTAAAGGAAAAAACGAGACTCTTACGGTTGAAAGTTGCTGGTTGAGTTGGGGGGAGGACGGAGAAAGACTAGATTCTGACTGGACATGAAGAGAAACGAAGATGAAGAAGAGATGAAATAAAAAAAGAAGAAGAAAGGGAAAGTCTTGAGCAGAAAATGAAGAAAATTTCGTTTCAAACCAAAAGCTCTAGGAAAGCAGAAAAGAAATAACGTTGTAGAAAATAAAAAAAAGGGAAAAGTTCGTGTTGATTGTGGTCTTCTCATAAGCTTCCTACAGTCAGCAATTTTTCTTTCGATTCTGTCTTTCTTAATTTTTTTCTCTTTCTCCTCTGTGAAATCTTTTCTTTTATTTTCGTTTTGGCGTTCTTCTAGAATGTTTAATCTCCTCTTCTAGCGTCTTCGTCCTCTTCTTCTTCTTGTTCATTTGTTAGGGAAGGGGAAAACGTGCAGATTCGTATAATGTAATTGTCCCCCTACTGTCAAAAAGGAACGTTATACAGGACGCCAGACCCATCTAGCGGTAATCAGTGAAAGCAAAATTACTGTCCCCATTTTACCCCCAACCTACCCTTTATCTCATTTTTCTCTCACGTCCGATTTTTCTTCCTTTATATATATATATATATATACGTCCATACATGGAATGGTCACTCAGTCAGTTGGGGTTGGCGAGTATGAAGGGCGGCGGGGGTGGTTAGATTGACCAGGCAGACACGCAGACGTTATTAGCCCTTTGCCAGAATCCCATCTGTAATAACAGAGGGAAAATGGGCCGTTATTTCTATTCTTCCCTTCCTTACTTGCCTTGACGTTAGTTTTCTATGTTGTTGAAGCATAAAGCTTTTGTATTTCCGTGTGTCATTCGCCTGCTTGACCACCGGTCAGCAGGGCCTTCACTTTCCCAAAGGGCACATCAACGGCAGATGAGCTATTATGGAATTGCTTGCTCGTCTGGCGAAACGACCTCATGAAATATAAGCATTACAAGTGTACAGACATGGTACCATTCTCACACAGTCTCCTTCTCGTTCTATGTATATATATGTATGTATTATGAATGTGTGTAAGCGTGTGTGTGTGTGTGTGTATGTTGTGAAATTAAGGGATAAGCAATAGAAAGGAAAGAAGAAAAGCATGTATTGATTCAAAACACAAAGCTCCGGAAAGAAACAAGAATTTCATAGCACTGAACTTTACCACCCATTTGTTTCCTCTCTTTTCATTGGTTATGTGTTATCAACCTTCCTCCTCAGATTCATAGTTGAAGCAACTCAACTTTGATTTAACGTTCAAACAAAGGTTGCAAACTTACTTTTCATAATAAGTCTGTTTTTATTTTTATCTAAAACTCTAATACATTTGAAGGGGCCGCGGTGGCTCAGTGGTAGAGCATTCACCTCTGGTGCATGGGGTTCTTAGTTCGATTTCAATTCGCGCCAAGTGAGCTTTGTGGTGGACAATCACTGTGTTCGTGGGTATTCTCGGGGTCTCCCGTTTCCTCACATATTTTCATTCCACCATTTCATTCATTTCTCATCATCATCGTCTCCTTTAGGCTAGCCGGCATAATTGTGGGACGTAAAACTTATAGATTTCATTTAATTTTTTTCTAATTATTTCTAGATCGCTAGACCAGAGTTCGCTATCTTATTACTTAAATAGCAATCCTCAAATTGCGGCACAAAGAAGGGCAATTCATAAAAGAAAAGTATGTATCCTTCCACCTAAGCGTGTACACGGATTAAGAATCATTATTTGGACAATTCTTGCATTTATGCCGATCAATCGTTTTGCAATGACCTAAAGCTCGTTTCGATCTTACCCAAGCAGGAATTCCAATCAATAGTGTATTATTTTTCTCCTGAGCTTGTCCTCTTTTCACCAAAGCCATGCTACAACTTTCTTTTGCTGTTCTCTTTGAAGAAAATCCCATACCTCCCAAAAGAGGAGAGAGAGAGAGAGAGAAGAAAGAAGGAAAGAAAAGAGATAGTTTTTACTTTAGTTCACACAGCACATCGTGTCTAGTGGCAAGATCTCAGAGATTTTCTATAAAACCTGGCGGACTCTATCTATCTCCTCTGAAAGAGACACAAGAACCAAAACAAACAATGCTACATTCTATTCCTGACCCCCCACCCCCCACCAATGCTTGCTTCATCTCCAACTAACTACACTTTTACCCATTCCATTTAGTTCCCATCGTTTTTTTTTTCTTTTAACTTCTACCGCCGCTGCCGCTAGGGGATTCGATTGTGGAAACAACATGTTTTTGCTAGCTTTGTCGAAAAATAAATACCATAGGAAAACAGTACTTGATAATAGATCTTTTGGTTAATTGTGTATTTGTGTGAGTTAGTATAAATACGTTCTCTTATAATAAATATTTGTCTTTGGCCAGGATCATGCTCGTTTAGGGTTGAATTTAAAATAATACAAAATTTCAGAAACCGATGCAGCTTACAATGAACGCAACCACTATAATCAAAGAACACATGTATAATAGAGATAACGTCATGCCCATTCTGAATATCTGTCCTGTACAATTTCTTAAGCTAAATAGTGGATATGGCATCCGTAGACTATAGTTTCCCTGCACTACTTGTGGCACACGAGACTCTACTGAGCACGACTTCTGCAAAAGTCGTACGAAAATATTCTCTTGCTTGAGACAGAAATGTGAAGTGCGGCCGAGTCGAAGAACCAGTCGAGAAACATCCTTTTTAGAGAGGCCCAGTAGCTCAGCGGTACAGGTTTATCTCTGGTGCCTTGGGTCCCTGGTTCGATATCCGACCAAGTATGTTTGTGGTGGACATCTTATCTGTGAGTTTTCTCGGGATATTCCTGTTTCCTCCCACATTCTCATTCCGCTTATTCTTCCATTATCTTTTACTTGTCTTAATCATCCATCTCCTTTAGCCTAAAGAGTATAATCGTGGGACGTTAAACTGAAAGAAAAAATCCTTTTAAATTTTTGATAAAGCTGTAAAAATTTCTATTCTGGTTTGCGTTACTACTTATTTTCTTGAATGTGGGTTTACTTCGATTATGTAAGTCAAACACAAATACAGAAATAAGCTGACTGCTGAACACAATTTTAAGACGTATGGCAAGATAGCCCCCCCCCCCTTCCCCACTTTAGAAAATTGAAACAATGACTAGGTCATTCGTTTGTACCATTTTCCTTATAGGATTACTTGAGAGCCGTATCACAGAACAAAAAGTTGAAATACACCATTCGAAAGCAAATCGTTTGTACTGAAAAAAGTTTTGTTTGTACCCTGATAGCTTTCGAGAAAGAGGGGGTGACATTTGGGGGGCTATCTTGGCTCTCAAGTAACCCTATAAGGAAAATGGTACAAACGAAAATAATACAACCGAATGACCTAGTCATTGTTTCAATTTTCTAAAGTGGGGGGGGGGGCTATCGTGCCATACGTAATTTAAATCTACTCAGTTGAAATCAGATATAAAGGTATTATGGCCAAAGTAAGAGAAATGTTCTCCTGTAGAAAGTATGAGAATTCGGTCTAACTTCATTTATTAATATTAATTACTTATCATGACTGTAAGTATAATTCAGAGTTAAAATACGATAGTCAGAAATACATATGTATCCAGTTAACATTTTCGTACTTTTAGAAATTAGGTATATTTTAATGAATGATTTTTTCATTAAGCAAACTTAAACAACGGTTGATTTTTTAGTCAATAAGTAAATATGTGTGTAATATTGCCCTCTAGGAGGAAGATATTTTATTTATCAAGAACAACTTTGTTGATACATTAACATTCTTTATGTAAAATATGATGCTACGTAAGTGGAAAAGGTTGAAAGTTACTGCTATAGACAATTTCAATGTACTCTTCGATAGAATGAATGCGGTATTCAGACTTTTTTAAAAATTAATCTTGTAGTAAATAATACGCATTATTTTCAAGTTGTTTGAATGCCCTTAGCGAAAGAATGAATACGGTACTTAGAAGTAATTTCAATGTGCTATTCGATATATAGTAAGCTTTAGAGAGTTTAGACCAAAATAATTTGGTCTGGATTCTGTTCAAACTACAAAATGACTATTATATTCGAGCAGGGGCGTACCCACAGAGGAGTCCACAGGGTCCGGACACCCCAAACGTCCTACCTCAACATACACTTTCTCAATAAAACTATAGGCTTGTGTATAGCCCGCTCCCCCCAGTTCTTTGTCACCAGAACTGGAAGAGTCACTACTACTACTACTACTGCTACTACTACTTCTACTACTACTACTACTACTGCTACTACTACTACTACTACTAATATTACTATTACTACTACTACTACTATTACTACTACTACTACTACTACTACTTATATTGAGAACAGAACCCAACCAATCCCTGCGGGGCTTCTAACCCGTTCCTACTACTACTACTAGTATTGCTACTAACTACCACCATCACTACTACTACTACTTATACTAAAACCTTCTTACCACAAGATTTACATCTTAAATCTTTATAACATGCGATTCCGATTCATTATGAACTAATATGAATCGTTAGAATCACTATGATTCGTTAAAAATCACTGGGGGGAGCGGGCTATACTCAATCCAAACTATATTTCTTTAGCAGGAAAACTATTCGTATGACATGAAAATTTGATCTTTCACTTCGTCTGTATATTTTCTCTTATAAAAATAACATAGTTTTATCATTTTATTCCGAAAATATAGGTGGAAGTATTTTACCATTATTAATCGTACTCTTGGGTAAAGAATAATACCCGTTCAATACTACATAGATGTAGTGGTTTGTAGTATTTAACCCTCTACCCCCACAAAGCTTGGACCCTCCCAACAAAAAATTTCTGAGTACGCACCTGTATTGAAGGAAAATGAAGTTGTTCTAAAGAATTCAAAGTTCAAATTTTATCTTTAGCAAGGTATGTGCTTTAACATGAGAACATAAAATGTGTTACCGCTTTAACATGTATGCAGTATTTTATTTTTTAAAAAATAATTCGAGTGCATCAGAATTTTATTATTCTTGCAAAGTTATATGAAAAGATATCTGTCATATAATAACTAACACGTTATTGTTAGAGTGAAATAAAGAAAATTGTCTATAAACATACTGGAAGTGGAAACTGGATTGAAACTAATGAATTTTATTTCACATTGTGAAACTACGGTAGACTACGGTAAACTATGGTAGACTTTAAAACTATGCGAATTCAATTGCGAAACTGCGGTAGATTTGCAAATATGCTAATTCAATTGTGAAGCTACAGTAGACTTCCAAATCATGCGAATTCAATTGTGAAACTACGGTGGATTTGTAAACTACGTGAATTCAATTGTAAAACTACGGTGGATTTGTAAACTATGTGAATTCAATTGTGAAACTAGGGTAGATTTCCAAACTATGTGAATTCAATTGTGAAACTACGGTAGATTGGTAAACTATGTGAATTCAATTGTAAAGCTACAGTAGACTTCCAAATTATGCGAATTCAATTGTGAAACTACGGTGGATTTGTACACTACGTGAATTCAATTGTGAAACTACGGTACACTTAAAAACTATGTGAATTCATTTGTGAAACTGGGGAGTGCGGTGGCTCATTGGTAGAGCGTTCACCTGCGGTGCTTGGGGTCTCTGGTTCGATCCCAGCTCGTACCTTGTGGACTTTGTAGTGGACAAACACCGTGCTCGTGGCTTTTTTCTCGGGGTTCTCCCGTTTCCTCCCATTTTTTTCATCCCACCATTTCACTCATCTCTCATCATCACCGTCTACTTTAGCTTAACCGGCATAACCGTCTGACGTAAAACTTAAAGGATTTTCAATTGTGAAACTACGGTAGATTTGTAAACCATGCGAATTCAATTGTGAAACTACGGTAGATTTGTAAACTATGCGAATTCAATTGTGAAACTACGGTAGATTTGTAAACTATGCGAAGTCAATTCTGAAACCGGAACAAACAGATCTGTAACTTCCGGTTGTAATAGAAGAATAAGGTCGCACGATGGAATTTGTATTTCGGATGCTAAATTATATCAAAAACAGTTCCTCGCTATCTTGTAAAACTATTACTATATATGAATCATTATTGAAACAAGAATTTCTACAAGTTTTAACTATTTCCGATTTCAATAGAATAAAAATCCTATTCTAGAATGAATGAGATCTGTTTTTTTGTATCGGGAATATATATACACAAACGATTGCTTGATATATATATATCAAGCAATCGTTGGTCGCTTCCTATAAAAATTTCCGCTGTATGGGAATAAGTATTGAAACAGCAAGAGTTATAAATTTCCACCACTCGCAGTTTTAGCGGGAAAATAAGAGTAAACACCTGTCCTTTAGACACTGATTCCATATGAAGAAACCATTTCTCGATATTTATTACTGCTTTTTTTTTTCCTCTCTACGGCGATCAGTGTTGAAACCGAAAATCATAGATTTCCACCATTTCCAGTTACAATAAAAAAGTAAAGTTTAAAATAGAATTTACACCAATTCCAGTTACAATAGAAGATAAAAGTCAATTAAAACTTACACCAATTCCAGTTATAATAGAGGGGTAAAGTTCAAAATAGAACTTACACCACTCCCAGTTACAATAAAGGGTTAAAGTTCGAAATAGAACTTACGCCACTTCCAGCTACAATAGAAAGTTAAAATTCAAAATAGAACCTACACCACTGCCAGTTACAATAGAAAGCTACAGTTCAAAACAGAACTTACTCCTGGAACGCTATATTCATATCAGAAAGTTATTTCCCGATATCTCTTACCATTTTTGTTCTATGGTGATAAACTTTCAAACCGGAAATGATACATTTCCATTATTTTCTGTTTGGATAGGAAAGGAGATGGAACCTACGTATTCTTAGGACACACTAAATGAATTAAAAAGACTCTTCTTGTCATCTCTTATTAATTTTGGTCTGATGCGTGTGAATAAACGGGCGGACGAAGCCGGTTCCCACATTATATATAGTTTGGAAGTCTAAAACTTGAAAGGGATATAAGATTTTTACTAGTGAGAGTCAAGGGCACCGATCCTGGGGGAGCCCATGTGGGCCCCATGCATTTTTTTATGTTTTTTTTTAAAATAGAGAATTATACAGGAAAATGCTCAAAACGACCATTTATCGAGTTTTTGTATGAACAATTTTAAAATATATATATATCATGGGAACGACTCCCGAACTCCCGCTTGACTGAATGGTATTTCAAAGCCCCAGAAGGTCCTCCCCTTCCACAGCAGACAACGCCTAAATCCGCCAATGCTCAAATTTTCAGATTTGAATGCGCTCAAAGTTTCCTTCCCACTTGTACATATAGAACAACCAAATCCACCATTATTGTATGTCAGTCACGTATGTTCTTTAAATCTGGCCGCTCTTTGTGCTTTTGTAAGATAATCAGCAAATGCAATGAAATATATATCATGAGTATTATTTCCTGATAAATAAATTTATTGGGGAAGCATGTAAGAAAGTTGCGTTTTATTTTTACTAAAACTTCTCCGAAAATATTTAACTTTCTTTAACTGACAATATCAGATTCAATTAAAAGCAATCGCCCCAAAGATCTAAAGGGATACACTCACGCACACAGATAATCACCACACACGTATTCACAGTGTTATCCAATTATTAGAAAAAGCAAAAATACTTTTTAATGAAAACATAAGATTTTTTTAATTGCATCAACTATATTTTTTTCTCTCGTAAATACGGACACAGCTATGTGTTTCTTTATCACTGTAGGCACAAAAGAAGTCCCGACGAAATCATAACAATGCTTTCCGACTTCATGTCAAGTTAAACAAGCCCCCGCAATACACTACATTTTGTTTGGATTGGGCCCATAATTCATTCCTTTGTGTCATGTTATCCTTATCTGAAACTAATACGAGTTCTTATACGTAGGAGAATGGGTAAATTTCTTCGTAGACACCTCATTTTAAAATCAAAACGTAGGGAAATTGACGAAAATGTCGGTGTTGTCAACTTTGAAATTATTTCTACATAAGAAATAAAATCTTCGACATGCAAAGCTATTCGTCCATTATTGTGTATAAAAATGGATTTATTAAAGGATATTAGTGTCTACTTTGCAGTGACGGTATGTCTTGATCACTGAGAAACCAGAGACGGTATGCCTTCATCACTGAAAATCCAGAGGCGGTATGGCATACCACCGCAAACCGTCTCACTTCGACCACTGATTATTGGTTCTTTGTATTTCAAGTAGCTATATTGTAACTTTGTTCTTGGCAAAGGCATATTAAATTGCCAATATATTTTCCCTTATGCTTTCAAAATATCATTTGCATAGTGGCTTTCTGCACCTATAGTTTTATGTACACGGTATATACTAGTCTTTGGCCAGCTGAGGACTTGGGCCCCATACTCCCGACTTTGTGCACCTCTTACAGATTTATTGAAAGGAGAATAAAAAAAAGATCGGAAGACAGACTTTTGTGGACACTAGAAGCTGAGGAAGCGTTTTGGAATTTGAAAACTGTCATCGCTAAAAAAAAAAAAAAAAAAAAAAAAAAAAAAAAAAAAAAAAAAAAAAAAAAAAGTAGGTCTAAGGGCACAACCGGATTTTGAGCGACCGACTACAAGCGAATTTTTGTACAGGCTGACTGGAAATAGTGTACTAACGGACTACAACAATAGAACTTATCGCTTTGATGACTTTTAAATTTAAAATGAAATGAAATGAAATCTTTTGAGTTTTACTTCCCACGATTTTGCCAGTTAGGCTAAAGGAGACAGTGATGATGAGTAATGAATGAAATGGTGGAATGATGAAAGTGGGAAAGTTGAAATTAGGAAGATGTTTCTGGTCTCCAGAGTTCTTACTTTCTTCTCATTTCCTTTTAATTCTAAATGTATTTATAAATACTAACTCTCCTAGCTGTCTTTTGCCAGTCATTCTATAGCTTTAGGTAATTGTTCCCGTACTTTCTTTGAGAAATGAAACGCTGCTTTAGTCATAATGACATTTAGTTTGTACTACTGCAACTGGTCCATTATTCTTTTCCAAACGCATCACCATATCCCTCCATTATCCCAACAGGGTCCTTTTCCAGCCACCCCACCCTCCACCACTTGTTCAAATTGGCAGAATGTGTATAATACGTGGATGTTGAAAATTCATTTCCACTCCACAGATGGACGATAGATCGTTAGCTTGTAATTTGAATTCGTGTTGCATCTAACAACCTTCAAACAGGTAAGATTGCTTTTCTTCTATATTTTACTTGAAAAAGTTGTTAACGTTTATTAAGTTTTAATAATTAATGTTCTTAATTTTTTATTTTTATTTAAGTATTATCGTAAAAATCTACAAGGAAATCTTTTAAATTATACTTAGATTTATAACTGCCGGTAGTAACTGTGAAACTAATGCAAATGACCTTCTATAATGTGGTGTTTTTAGACATGGTAACTTGAAAGAGTATTAAAAATTCTTTTCAAGGAATTTGGTCTACTATGTTAGTGTTGTGTTTAAGGGGTTAGGTTATAATTATAGTTGTCTGTGTGTCCGTCTGTCCGGGAAACAAATAAAAAAATATCAAGACTACATGACGGATCACGATCAATTTTCGCCAGGATATACTGGGTGAAAAGCTAGGATTCGAGTCCCTTGATAAGAGTGCTATTCACCTGGAACTGGTACAAATAAACCATTTCTGTTTTTAACATTGATCAGTATAGAGTAAGAACTGTACTATAGTGTTTTCATATAATCCTTTAAGCGTCCCGAAGAATACATTTCATTTTCATTCTTAACGTTGATCATACTATAGAGTAAAACCTGTAATAGGTAGTGACAAACAGTTTTCTACAATCAATTAAGTCTCAAAAATATATTCCATCTCTACTCTAATTTCTACGAAAATCGAAAGTGTTAAAAATGTACTACCATTTCCGGCTTCAGTATTAATTGAGAAAATAACATGCAATACAAACCAAACTCTTCCACGTGGTGTACACGAGATACCATTACTCGCTTTTGTTTAAAACGGAATATTTTTTTTTTAAATATAGAAATGCAGTGAATCTAAATTGGCCGTCTATCATAACGTCGAACATGGCTTCTTACTTAGTCGCCCCTGATACTCTTGGAAAGCTTCACTGAAATGATGTTTAACTTCCTACGTTGATTTTGAGCTCGACTATACTTTGACTGATCTCAATGTTCGTCTTCTCAAAAAATATGCTTACTTCATTGCTTTTTCTGGGGGGGAGGGGCACTGTGACTCGTGGTAGAGCGCATACCTCTGGTTCGTAGGGTCCCGGTTCGATTTCCGGTCAAGTAAGTTTGTGGTGGACAACTTTGTGTCTATGGGTTTTCTTGGGGTACTTCCGTTTCCCCCCACTTTCTTATTCCATCAATTCTTCCATAATTAGTCACTTGCTTTGATCGTTTGTCTCCCTTAGCCTAAAGGGCATAATCACGGAACGTTGAACTGAAATACTTCATTTCAATTTTTTTCATTACTTTCTCCATGAATTATCAAGTAGCAGCGTGACAGTGTGGTTTCTCACAGTGCACCCACCGTGAAAATTGAAGTTTCAACTTCTTAAGGGCTCAACAATGCATTTTTCGTCACCTTCCAGTAGCCATTCAAAAACTTTAGTTTTGCCATGCTTTTATTATATTTAAGATTTACTAATGGTGCGATAACATTAAAACCGGAAGTAGTAGTAAATTAGAGTAGAGAAGTCATTTATCCTTAGGACACTTAAGTTGATTACAGGAAACTGTATCTCGCTATCTATTACTATTGTTCCTCTATAAGCGATCAACGTTAAAACCGGAACTATTATCCGGCTCAAATCTCTTGACGTTTAGCGAAAGCCAATGGCGCGTAAGAGCGACGTTGTCAGATTTCATTTCTTTTCGTGCATAAGTATAGCCTGAAACATTTCTTTCGTGAAACACAGATGGGAGAACGAAGTAAACACTTCATACTGAAAAGTTGAAAGAATAAACACTGGTATGGATTGACTCGTATATTGAAGAAACAATCTTACAATAAAATAGTGAACCACTGTTCGTTAGTGTTCATGCTTTTCTCCCCTAATTTCTTAGAAACGATTTTTCTTTTTCCTAAACATACACTAAAGTTCTATTAACAAAGACATTTTTGAGTGCAAATAATATTTCTTCCAAGCAAGGTTAGGCATCCAGCTCTTCTATATACACTCAAACAGCTCAGATTACCTCTTCCATATCCTCGCTTCATTTTCAATTTTCTCACCTGTCGCCTGGCTTACGTCCATATAAATTGCACCTCCTCATTTCCGATTTTTCTTCATTCTGGGTCACCATTACTGTACATTCTATATGTTGCTGACTTTCCTGCTGTTCCAGCTACAGTAAAACTCTTTCAGTATGCACGCGACACTGCTCTGTTCGCCACTGGTAAAACTATCCACCAACTCAACTTGGCTATACAAGACGCTATTCCCTAATACCTTTGTCGATTGGTGCTCCCCTGGCGCCACGCCTCAAAATAAATCCGACGAAAACACGGCTATTGTATTCCAATCTCCGAAACACCGTTCTCGCATACATTTTAACCCCAGTCTCTTGCATCTCACTGTTCAAGATGTACCACTCAAATCTCGTACTGCCAAATATCTTGGCCTTACTTTCGATCACCGCCTTAACTGGTCGGCACATCTACAAGATATTTCAAAAAAGGCGTATGGTCGTCTAAATTTGTTGAAAAGCCTTGCTGGAACAACCTGGGGACTCTCAGCGACTACTATCCTGAACACCTATAAAGTTTTTCTGCGACCTATACTTGTCTACGGTCTCACAGCCTGGTTATCTGCACCACCATCATATTATGAGAAACTACGCATTCTTGAACGACATGCCTTGCGTATCGCTTTTCGTTTTAAGCTGCCCAGTACAACACGGGACCTCTATGCTCGACTCACATTTCCGCACATCTTATATCATCTGGAAACACTTCGCACAAAGTATATTACTCGCCGTCTGCAGTCCAATCTTCTACAGCAAACATTTGAAGAACACGCCCGTAATATCTCCCCTTCTACTACTCTCATTCCTCCGCTTTCATTACTGCTTATTCTGTACCGTTACACCATTCCTCCCGACCATCCTGACAGCCGATACTACGCACCATACTCTTCAGATGTTTATCTTCCTCATATCTGGCCATCATATGCACCGTAACACCTACCGTTCTAACAGGACACCCCTGTCTTCATTAATGCCTAGCGTCGCCCCTAGACGAGAAGATAACACTCATTTTTCATACTAACAGAACCTATGTGTTGTGATGTGAACTGCACTTCATTTCATCTTTCATCCAAATTTGATGCTTCTCCTCCATCTGTACCTATTTCACCTTAACAATGATTATGGTTAAAGGTCATAATGACCTATAAATTGATTATAAATAAAGTTATCTCTTTTAATCACCCATATCCCATCTGTTTGTTCTAACTGCCATAATATTTCTGCATCTCTTCCACTACAGAGGGCATAACCCTCTTCGGGCAGTAGCTAGCTTTTGGTAGCTTTTGCTAGCGGGCAAAAAAAAAAATCTCCCAAGCATCGAGTATTAGACAACCTCGCGTAACTTTCATTGGCTAATGCTAAAAAGAGGGCACACTTTAAACGTCAAGAGGCATGAGCCAGACTATAGTTGATTATTTCTACTTTTAGATTAAATAGAGAGTTAGAAGGGAATATGATACCTATTCTTCGAAAGCTAAATCGATTCCAAAAATAATCGTTTCTCGCTATAACGTATGGATTTTGCTGTATGTAGGTCGCTGGTTACGAACCTGGAGGTCGCTCCCCCCTAGGAAGGGCCACGAAGAGCTAACAAGGGAGGCGAAGCTACTGGGAGAAATAAGCCATGGAATTGTAAATAAAGCACCAATTATAATAACATTTACAATTTAGCTTTCGCAATCCTTACACAAGGTAAATGTTCAACATTTCGTCTTTCCTATTCCTTTTTAAGACTAGCTGAAATGCTCGTTCTTCTCACGGGGAGAATGAGTTTTTGCAAGGTATTTCAATCCTCTTTCCCCATTAAGATAAGGATTTCAGTAACAAGTACAATGATAAAAGAAATTGTAAGATTTTGTAGAGGGCAAGTCAAAATGATGGATCCGATTTCAGTAACTTATTCAGTGAAATCTAATAAACATATGTTATTATGAGACATGCGTTTTGATAGGTTAACTTTCAAAGTTTAGTTTCCATGCAGTGTTTCCTCTTTCTACCGCTAGGAGTCAGCACAGAAGCATGAAATGAAAATTGCTGATATTGACCGCAACATGCTACAAAAGATTTGGTAGGAGATAGACTATCGGCTTGATGTGTGCCGTGTTACGCAAAGTGTTCTCATAGAACACTTAGACTATCGGCTTGATGTGTGCGGTGATACGCTCAAGGGCGCCGATTTCTCTGTAAATTTGGGATGGCCCATTCAGATGCAGAAGGCATATATGAGGATTTTAAGACAAATTGCATTCAAATTATGCCAAATATTGTATATTCTTAAATAAAATAAGGGGGCTCACATCAGCTTTGGGGCGCTTGGGCTCCCTCGGCCCCCCAAGGATCAGCGCCCTTGCTTACGCTCACATAGAATACTTGTGATATGTCTGAAGAAAACTTTAACAGTTTTTACTTTTCTTAGCACGTCTCACAATAACATATACTATGTTTATTAGATTTTACAGAATACATTTCTGAAATTGAGACCATTATTTTGAGTTGTCCTATACGATATTTTTTGCATAAATTTTGTTATCTCAGCTTGAGGTAGGTATTAAATACGTTTATTTAAAAAATTCAAACGGGTGAGCTGTTTTTTTTTTTTTTTCGTGATTCGATATCAATTTTAATGTGAAGAAAGAAATTATAGAAAATATACCTTTTCCCCTTTAAAACGGAAAATCTCAAATACACATAAACACGTGCTCATTTTTTTTTTAAATGACCATATACCGAGTTTCATCTTCCTAACTGACGGAAGTGTAATTCACCGATTTGAATGAAACTTTTGCATACTTGTAGGACATCAAAAAATAGTCGACACGTATCTCAATTTAAAGAAGCACACTGAATAGTAAGAGGTTCAGAGGCGCATTTTAATTAAGTATCCAGCTAAAAATACACCGTAAGTACAGAAAGAGGTTTCAAATCGGTCTGTAACCTTCTCGCAGTAAGCCCTGCTAACTATAAATGTTCTTTGCTAACTGCAGGGCATTTCAAACCAGAAGACTTTTTGTGATTGTAATTATCATATTGGATCAGTCATTTTGAATTTTGTAATTTTGACATCAGATTCTGAATCAGTTGTCCTAAAACTCCCCTGGCAGTATGTTTTCTTCTACATTAAATGATTGTTTTCTGTCTGTATACTTGGAGACCACCCCTAACGTTCAAAGGATGGTATCTACCCTTAAATCTGCACCATTGCCGAAATTAAAAGAAATACGTATCGGTTATTTTTCAATGTTCTACAAGTATGCCAAGTTTCATTCAAATAGGTGAGTTACACTTCCGTAAGTCTCGAAACTGTATGAATTTCAATACTCAAAGTTCAGGCAGTGAATTTATAGGCCTAAGTACTGGTTGCAATAGACTAATAAGATCAAAGATAGAACCTGTTCCTCGGATAGCAAATCAGTATCAAGAAGCCATTACTCGCTATTCCTTACTGTTTTGGTTGCATGGTGATCAAGGTTGAAACAAAAAATCCTTTATTTCAATCATTTCTGGTTTGAATAGAAGGCTAAAGGAGAAGATGAAACTCTATTCTTGCAACACTGACTCGATTGCAAGAAACCGCATCTTGATAGCATTTATCGTTTTTGCTTTACAGAAATCACTATTGAAACCAGAATTAGTAGTAAATTTGAACTACTTTTGGTTACGTTAGAGTGTTGTGCATAGTCATATGTTGTCTTGAGACACTGAACCGTTTACAGAAGAAACAGCTCCTCGCTATTTCTTGTCATTTTTGTTCTTTGGTGATTAACGTTGAAAACGGAAATGACTAATTTGAACCACTTCCGGTTTGAATAGAGATATAATGGAGGAGATGGAACCTATCATTAAAACGCAGAATCGATTGCAAAAAAAAAAAAAACGCATCTCGATATCTTTCACCGTTTTTGCTATGATACTTGTACAGTATCTGATTCATATACAGTACACTCTTCAGCTACACTCTTCCTATTACATATGGAGCAGGAGTAAAAGTAGACCTGAAAAGGTAATGGGGCGCATGACGTCACACAATCCCCCGTGCCTATCCTTGCCCATTGTATTTTTAAGGAAGTGGAGGGATGCCATAGATATTTTTGCGAGGTGGAGGAAAGGCGTCCCTATGTGTCCGCTCTCTTTTTTACCCCTGGTATGGAGTTAAAAAGAAACGAAACCAAATCATAGAGCTTTAACGTTTATTAGCGGGCCGCCATTTGACCATCTCTCTTTCGGGTATGAATTTCTTAAATTCTACAATATTCTTATTATTACACGAAAAAAGAAATTGTGCAAAGATGAGAAATTTACAAATTGATAGATCTGATTAAGCTGAACAAAGTGATGTGGGTGAGCATAAAACACTCATGCGTAGTTTTTGAGAATATGGAGAGAAAGGAAATGACCAAGTTGTAAATTTAAACATTGATTTTGTACGAAACCCGTGCTACTTACTGAAGTGGAAACTAATATGGAAATATACTGTCATTTAAACGCTTTATTATGGTACTAGGAAGATGACAGTTAATGAGGTGTAGCCTAAAATTATTAATACTTAAACTTTACATGTTGTCTAATTATATTGCTCTATACAAAGGTGTCATAATATCAATCAGAAGAGAACATTGACCTGA
This sequence comes from Thermobia domestica, assembly GCF_964235325.1. Classification (NCBI taxonomy): domain Eukaryota; kingdom Metazoa; phylum Arthropoda; class Insecta; order Zygentoma; family Lepismatidae; genus Thermobia; species Thermobia domestica. The sequence continues at coordinate 56,650 of NW_027656595.1, forward strand.
ACAAAATTACTTAGTGTTAGTAATGAAAAATTCCAATGCATAATTTTCAAGAAAATCGTGTTTTTTTTAAATTGCGCTATGAAGTACGACGTTTGTTTTCAATAATAATTATCAGCTTCTATTTTACTGCAATACATTTGTGTACTGTATAAGCCAAAAAGAAATCACTTGGCATAACAGTCATTTTTGTAAGTTTGAGCCATTTTAACGACATCTGTTAACGGTTGGCTGAACTACATCCAAGCAAAAAAATAAAATGAAATCTTTGAGTTTTACGTCCCACGGTCAGTGTTGAATTCAGACATTTTCACCCGGGAGAATGTCAACTCCTCGGGGGGGGGGGGGGTTTTCTGAATTTTTGCATAAAAAAGCAGCATATTTAACAATTTCATTCACATGCACATCTTACCTAATATTGAGACTAATTGTTGATAAATATTCAATGTGAGACTATAATTAAAAAAACAATCGTTTAATTTTATCTAAAACATTAAATAAAGACTGGCAAAAAATTTTAGACTAAACTTTAACTGCTGTTTACAGTAGCTATTTTTGCTATTATTTCCTATATTCAATAGTTACTGTTTGTTACTAATGTAGAAGTTTTTAAAAAGATTTAAATTAACTCAAATATTTTATGTCCTAAAACAAACATAGGGTCAATATAGGAATATCTTAATAAAAAGTTATCATTCTTTCCCACACTTCTGATTCTAGATCAAGCTTATTAGCAGGGGCGTCATTTAGGGGGGCAGGGAGGGGCATTTTCCCCCCCTGAGTTTGAGATGTATATAGATTTTATCAATAGTAGTAAATCAGTGAAGAACGCGAAATTTTACTTATATCAAGGGGTCTTCCCCCCCCCAAGCAAAATCTGAAATGACGCACCTGCTTATTAGTCTTGGTTTCTGCACTGCAATAGTTTAGTTTACGAAATCTTCAGTAGGATTAGTGCCGTGCCGTGGAAAATCAGCGCTTGGCGCGAGAGTATACGACGGCACCCGCATATATATGAGGGAGGTCGACAGACCAGCTGCGAAAGGTGAGAAAATTTTAAAAAAGTAAACCCTGCTTTTCCTTGATTTTGAGCACTTTTTATTATTTTTTTCATTTTATATAGAATATGTGCACATGTGTTTCATTCCTATTTCTTTCTTTCCTTCTTTTCTTTTCTTTTCCCTCACGAATTTTGCGCCCCTTACTTCGGCGCTCGGGCCCGTCGCCCCGCTTGCCCATCCCCCATGGCACGGCACTGAGCAGGATCTTCATCACCTTCAATAGCAATCTTTCACTTATATACTACTATTATAATGATAAATTCTATATAAATCTCTAACCCGGGAGGAATAACTGTTCCTTCCTGATCCCTCTAAATGACGCCTTCTGAATCTCACCCTTTAACTGGCTTATTTTTAATTAAAGAAATGTGTGTTTACTTTAACAATCGTAAAACACATTTACGTATGTTACTTCCGATGGGAGAAATGGGGTTTAGGCTCTCTATTTCAAATAATGCAAGAACTGTACATTTTCAAGAACTGAAGTCTGCTGACATCAGAGATCATATGGAATGATCGAAAGATCTTCCCTATCTTTTCTTTCCTATCTCAATCTGTGCTAGTGCTACCTACTAATATATAATATAGGGCGAGAGTATAGTACCTACTATAATACAAACCTTTCTTCAACAGTTAACAAATTCATGTTCTGCCAAACTCGGTCATATACAAGTTTTATTGACTATTTGGTATTGTATCTTAAATGTTATATGTTTAATATTTATATAGAATGGGTCTGCGTCATTTATATGTATATTGAGAGATCGGATTTCGTCTGCACGTACACGGAAAGAAAAGCAAATAATTGGGTGAAGTAATTTCTACATTTTGTGACTGAAATTTTTTGAGTTTCTCCGGGGGGAATTAATTTTCTTCGGGGGGAGATTTCCCCCGGGCTACCCTCTGAATTCATCCGGTTATGCCGGTTAGGCTAAAGGAGACGGTGGTGATGAGAAATGAATGAAATGGTGGAATGAAGAAAGTGGGAGGAAACGGGAGAACCCCGAGAAAACCCACAAGCACATTGTTTGTCCACCACAAAGTGAACACGGGATCGAACCAGGGACCCCAAGCACCGGATGTGAACGTTCTGCCACTGAGCCACCGCGAACCCCGACGTCCAAGCGATGCACGTTGTCAGAGCGTTGCAGCTCTATCTCTAACCTGTAGAGATCTGTCTTTTATTCACGTGGCTCCCGAGTTTGCCTCTCGACGCTGGGTGGACGCTGAAAATTGGGAATCACCGACTGCGAATCGAACCCCGGACTACGTGGATATGAGTCCAACGCTATAACCATTAGACCACAGTTTCCCCTTACTATAGGACCTATATGAAAAAAAAAATACACTGTTAACTGGAAAACTCTTTTTATTGTTGTTTGTGTTCTGCTAACTGTGACACAAATACTTGTAACAATAACACAGATATTGCTAACAGTTACTCATATACTACTTGGAGTATATACTTTTAAACAGAAATTTGCAATAAAGTACATCATAGATGACGGTATTATTATTGTCATTCTTTGGTACACAACTGCTTCACTTTGCATTTGTGCATTTGATGAAATTACATCAAACAAATTTCCTCCAATTTACCTTGTCACATTCTCTATCAATACACTCGTTATTTTTCGGTACCCATATGACCTTGTTTTCTGCAAAAATGTTTCGTGAAATGTGCGTAAAGGAGTATACTGTATTCGTGTTTTACTTTAAAATATACAGTCCATCTTGTTGTGGAGTGTACATGTGAATAATCTTTAATCATTAACAAATAACGAAAAAGCTTATATATTTCTCTGAATCAATTCTGGGAAAAAAGGGCAAAGCCCTTTAGTTAGGTGGATATAAGAAGTTAGATACTCATACTACTCACTATTTATACTGGCTTGTTTTTTTTTTTTTTTTTTTTTTTAATTTATGATTTATCAGTTTGGTGATTTTGTATCATAATAATGTTTAGCCTTAAGAAAACGTTCACGTTAGTAAGATCGTATTATATTCTGCATAGGAATCAAGAAGCTCTATATCTGTTAATATGGCTAAGCTTTTCCTTCGTTTACTTCCATACACAGCAGTAAATGGGTGACGTGTATGAAGCAATTCACCTTGATTATTTCTAAATTAGATCCTCCGTTTCATCAGTAGCATATGGTTATATTTAATGCTTGTATTTAGTTTCTATCACATTGTCTCACTTATATTATGTTATTTTTTATTATACGAGGTGCTACCCAAAATATCCGAGTTTTTTTTTCGGTCAAACCAATACCAGTACGATATTCTGCGGCAAGATGTCTCAAGATGCATGTATTAGCTACTGCATCATAAAGTTGCATCATCTTTGACGCATTCAGTTATGAGTTGTAGTTATGTTTGTCAGGATGTGTTTCAGTCCTTCTGCGATTTGTCAAATGGCTGACGTTAAGGAGCAACGAATTTACATCATATTCTGTGTCAAGTTGAAGAAAACTCACCGAGTGCTGGAAGAAGCATTTAGTGAGAGTACACTGAGTCAAGCAAGAACATTTGAGTGGTTCAAGCGTTTCAAAGAAGTCCGCGAATCTGTGGAAGATAAACATTCTGTTCGACCGTCAACATGCAGAACACCGGAAATGATCATGAAAGTGAGTGATGTATATCTTCCACAGTTCAAGATGTTTGTAACTGACTTCGACTGTTGTACGGTACATGTCAACGAATTCTATATGGTGAACTGAACATGAGACGAATTGAAGAGAAGTTTGTCCCTCGCCTTCTCAGCACCGACCAAAAAAGCTCAGGATTCGGATGTGCACTCAACTGCAACAAAAATTTCGAGAGTGTTCCAAATGGTCCCCCCGTCTTCCCTACTCATGTGATCTAGCCCTATGCGACTCCTACCTGTTCCCGAAGAAGATACTCGCGTTCAAAGGGCGACGTTTGGACTCAATTGAAGACATCCAAGTGGAATCGCAAGGAGTCTTGAACATCCTTCACCCTACGGACTTCCAGGAGTGCTTCCTAGAGTAGAAACAACACTGGGATATGTTGCATACATACCAGAGGGGACTACTTTGAAGGTGACAGAGGGCATTAGGACGTAAGTATAGTTTTCTGATTTTTATAATGACATTCTCGGACATTTTGGGTAGCACCTCATATTGTATCTTTTCATACTTTATCATTATTCACTATTGTTCTTTTAACTGGTTTATGTATTATCTCTTACAAACAGAGTTAATATACTATTTCCCTAGATCAGTGGTTCTCAACCTAAGGGGTGCGCCCCCCGCAGGTGTGCCGTGAGGTGATATCAAGAGAAGCTACATTCGTTTTTTTTTTCTTACAAATATTACGAACGTTGTAACAAAGGGGCGTCAAATTAAATACCATAGAAACTCAGTAACTATTGAGTAAGAACTCGGGTCTCATGAAGAACAAAGTTGGTAAAAATAATCTAAAATCGCAGAAGGGGCCAGACAAAAAATACATATGGCCAAGGAGGGATCTTCTAGCATGCAGGTTTTACAGAGGAAGGTGCCAGATAAACAAGGTTGGAAGAATCACTCCCCTAGATCATGTAAACTAAAATATAAGAAAACAATTCACTACTACCAAAGTAAAAGAGTGACCGCCTGCGAAAAGCAAAACACAAGAAGCTTTAATCTCTTCGCTTTGTTACTCCAATTTCGTAGACTAAACCTATTCCGTTAGGAATTCCACGACTTACGTACACATTCGCTTTGAAACTTCTAGTTCACTGGCATTTTCTGAGCTACTTTATTAAGTATATTGTACTTTACGTTAGACACTCATAGAATATTTTATCCTTCATCATGTATATAATAGAAAAACAGTATTCAAATTCATTCATGTATATGCTGATGAAAATATAAGACGAAAACTTTAAGAATGCTCTTAAGCTACCAACTATATGAAACTTATTCTAAAAATTATCATATACATGAAGTGGTGTTTTTTTGTACAAGGAGAATTAGCAAAAGTTGGAAAAATTATTGAAAAAATAGAAGAAAACCCTTTATTCGAGGCAGGAACGCGTGCAGGATTTTATCCAAGAGGGGCAAAAGACCAATTCAAGACGGGAAAGGCTGAAACACATACGTACATAATATGATGCACATAATACTATACATTATAACGATACTTGTATTCTAACATCTTATCTTAACTATATATAAAACTAAGCGGGGCGCGATGGCTCAGTGGTAGAGCGTTCACCTCCGGTACTTGGGGTCCCTGGTTCAATCCCAGCTCGCGCCGTGTGGACTTTGTGATGGACAAACATCGTGCTCGTGGGTTTTCTCGGGGTTCGCCCGTTTTCTCCCACTTTCTTCATTCCACCATTTCACTCATCTCTCATTATCACCGTCTCCTTTAGCCTAACTGGCATAACCGTGAGACGTAAAAGTTAAAGATTTCATTTCATTTCATATATATAAAACTACATGAGCTGACATAAATTATCACTAGTTAACAAATTTAAACTTTTTGTTTGTTACATGAGAAAAATCACCTGATCTTAAAGGAACTTTTTGCGCTGAATTCGAATATGCACTCGGTTTCTTTCCATCACGTACAGTTTTCCCGTAACAGAGGGATTTTCGGGAAATTCCCTCAAAAATTTCCCTTTTTCAGATATTTTATTCCCCTAGCTCCTGTTCCCTTACATATAGTAACATAGAAATTATACCTAAGTATACCTTGATTTATATTTAATAAACCCTAAAAGTTTCGTAAATATCGCTTTGTTCTTTCTAGAGAAATAAATATATTTGTATGCATACTGTGTGCACTGTTTATTGCACCTGATAGTAATGCTTTCAGATCTCCTGAGTTGGGGTAAAAACGATTTGCTTTATTACTACAAACACAGACATAAAAATGAATATTTACAATAGTCAACAACACACTTGTATTGCTCTCTGTAAATTAGAAACGTGTATAAAAATAGAATGTACTTCCAACGTATATTTCTTTTCTCAATGCAAGATAATGTGTGCGTATGTACGGATATAAATGGGTTGATGGCGGAGCTAGGAATTCCTTACGTTCCAGAAGAATGGAGGTTATTTATCGACGCGTCAAAGGTCAGCCTTAAAGCTGTCCTTTTACATAATAGAAATATAAAACCTTCTATACCACTTGCGCACTCAGTGAAGATTAAGGAATCCTATAACACCATGTCAACTTTGCTAAATCTTATAAATTACAAGGACCATTGTTGGCAAATATGTTGTGATCTCAAGGTAGTTGGTATTTTATTAGGACTGCAGTGCGGTTACACGAAGTACCAATGTTTTTTATGTTTATGGGATAGCCGAGCAGATGACAAACATTATGAAGTGAAGGAATGGGAACCTAGAGTGAATTACGTACCAGGAGAATGCAACGTCAAATACGCTCCTTTGGTAGATCCTAATAAGATATTACTACCGCCACTTCATATCAAGTTAGGACTTATGAAAAACTTTGTCAAAGCCATGGACACATCTGGTGAAGGTTTCAAGTATTTGCGAGATAAGTTCCCTAACCTGAGTGATGCTAAGATTTCAACGGGAGTGTTTATTGGTCCCCAAATTAGGAAATTAATGCTTGATGATAGCTTTGACAGCAAGTTAAACAGTGCTGAGCTAGCTGCCTGGACAGCATTTAAGTGTGTTGTGCGCAACTTTCTGGGCAATAACAAAGCTGAGAGTTACACAGAAATCGTACAGGACATGATACAGAAATACAAAGAGTTGGTTTGTAGGATGTCTTTAAAAATCCACTTTTTGCACTCCCACCTCAGCTTCTTTCCTGCTAACCTAGGTGCTCTCATCGACGAACAGGGGGAAAGATTCCACCAAGATATAATGGCAATGGAGAAAAGGTACCAGGAACGATGGGATCCTTCAATGATGGGGGACTATTGTTGGGATCTTGTTAGAGAATGCAACATTTCTTACAAAAGAAGGAAGTAGTGTACGTTTTTGTAACCCAATGGAAGTTTCATATATTGTGATAGTTTTGATTGTCTTTTCATGACCTTTTGGTACATTTGTATTATTGTTTATTGTAAATTGTCACACTTGTAAATTATATTGTATTATATTTTATATATGTGTTTGTGGTAATAAAGCAAAACGTTTTACCTCAACTTAAGAGATCTGAAAGCATTACTATAAGAGCAATAAACAGTACACACAGTATACATACAAACATATTTATTTCTCTAGAAAGAATAAAGCGATTATTACGAAACTTGGAGGGTTTGTTAAATATGAATCAAAGTATACTTAGGTATAATTTCTATGTTAGTATATGCAAGGGGACAAGATCTTGGGGTGTAAAATAAACGAAAAGGGAAATTTTTGAGGGATTTTCCCGAAAATCCCTCTGTTACGGGAAAATCGTACGTGATGGAGAGAAACCGAGTGCATATTCGAATTCAGCGCAAAAAGTTCCTTTAAGAACAGGTATTTCCTTTTATGTAACAAAACCTTTGTTAACTAGTGTTATTGAGCACTTCCTGTAGAGCTACAATGATTAAATTTGGCATGATTGTAGCTTTTCGGAACTAACCGACAGGAAAATTACCAAAAGTGAATATTTTTAATTTTTAGGGGGCCTAAAGAGGAGATGAAAAATTTCGGCATGTTATTTAAATGGGCCTGTTTTGGAGCTATAATCTCATGTTTTAGGTACCTGTAATTGGAATAAAAACTTGAAATTCGGCATGCTTGTACGTTTTCGTTAGCGTTAACTAAGTAAATAAGTAAAAATAAAATTTTCCATCTTTAGAGTGTTTTTATGGGGAATGAAAAATCTTTCCCACGCTATTTATATGGGACATCTTCTACACCTCAAAATGTTTAGACACTTCCGGCAGGATTGGAATGATGAAATTTCGCATGATTGTAGCCTTCCGGAACTAACCTACAGGAAAATTGCCAAAAGTGAATATTTTTAGTTTTTAAGGGGTCTAAGGGGGGATTTAAAAAATCCCATGTTATTTAAATGGGCGATTTCTTGGGATACAAAATCTTATCTCTTAGATGGTTGAAAAAGGAAAAGGAACTTGAAATGCTGTACAATTCTGGTTTTAAGAGATGCGAGGCCGTAAGGCAAGCAAAGGTGCGGGTGGGGGGGCGAAGTCCCCAGCTGGCCAAATTTAGAAAATATGAAGAGCAAATGCACGAAATTCACTGTTGATGCAAAGGCTGATACATAAGAGATGCGAGGCCGTAGGCCGAGCACACGCGGGGGTCTGGGGGCGGAGCCCCCTGCTAGCCAAAGGCTAGTCTCTATTATATCTTTATTTGTATTTGTGGGCAAAATGTGCTTTTAAAACAATCACAAGCTATTCAAAAAAGGAAGAAGAAGAATATGAAAAGAGAAATAGATGCAATTTCTTTTGGTTGTTATGTGATGATCTTTTGTTATAATAGTGATTCGACGATATGAGTTAGTTGTCATAGCAACGAAAAATAAATAATGCATAGCGAAGGATCCATCTCGTGAAATCTATATGTACGATTTTTAAGGAGTGTAAATGATTAACTTGTTTCATACTATAATAAAAAGGTAATATCTTGATGTAGTGTGTAAAATGGATTTTGAAATATCAGTATCCTTCTTTATATAAATATTTCGTTATAAAATCATATAAAATAACAATTATTTATACACATATCCTTATTAATACACTAATCAAACTATGACACTTTAGTATTTAATATTTAAAGTATATTTAGTATACGTTAATTAAGAGTAAGTTTTGTAATGTATTTCGAAGAATGAAAACTCTTCGATAATTCAGAAGAGTAATTACTCTCCTTGCCTCTTGGTGCAGGCGGCCACGATTTGAGATACGGAGAGCATTTTTTAAAAATTATCCATTAACCTCGTTTAAATGAGTCTTCCCACAAGTTGACTATTCCTCCATCAGATTGCCGATTAGGCCATCTATTGCGCCCTTTTTTTCTTAAATTTTAGATTTATACGTACCGTGTTTCCCCAAAAGTAAGAAATAACTAGAAAAATAAGCCGCTCCTAATACTGCAGGAACCCCACTCCAAGAATAAGCTGTAGCAGGCCCGTATCCAGGGTGGTCTAGGGGGCCGGGTCCCCCTAAATTTTGGCTGACCTCCCTAAAATTTTCACGGGAGACTGGCAAATGAACTATAATATGGTTATGAACTATAATATGGTTGCATCGCCACCCTAGTTTCAGCCGGGTCCCCCCTACATTTTTGGGCTGGCTGCAGGCCTCAGCTGTAGTCCCAAAAAATCTCCCCCAGTAGCTCCAGGGCTCGAAACGAGTTACTTTAGAGTAATTTAGTTACTTTTCTATGTGTATATGCAAATACTAGAATGTTACATTACTTAATCCATGCTTGTTGCATCTTTTGTGAAGAAAAGAACATAAAGCTCAGTCTAATTTTTGAGGAAACAGGGTATTGTAGTAATACATACAAGAAAAAATTATTTAAAAAAGCTATCTCGTTTTCAGAACACATGGTAATTTAATATTAATTTTGCTTACATTTTGCTGCTGTGTGTTATACTTGGGCTCAGGGCCGGATTTAGGGGGGGGGTTCACCGGAGCACGTGCACTCCCTTCCGTTCTGAATATACAGTATCTAAAGTGAGAAACTGGCAGTGGAAATAGCAATACTTTCCTAAAATTTAATGTCATGTTTCCGTTTCGGGCTTAAAAGAAAGCGGTTTTGCTAAGCACAATAGTGTTACACAAGTCAGTTCCTCATACGCATCACAGATGCATAAAGGCATTTTAAAAAATTAAATTTGATTCAATTGTACTGACAGTTATTGGTGTACCCTCTCTCAGAAAATCCTGGATACGGTCCTGCTTGGGCTCACTGTATTAATGGTCCCTAAAACTCGACTATCTCGGAAAACAATCATTTTTAAATGCAGTAGGTATTTAGAACAAGAATTAGTGGAAATACATTTAACAAACCTGTTAAACATTAATTTAAGGTTAAACTTTAGATAAAAGCAGTAGGTATTTAGAACAAGAATTAGTGGAAATACACGCATCAAACCTGTTAAACGTTAATTTAGGGTTAAACTTTAGATGAAAAGGAGTAGGTATTTAGAACAAGAATTTGTGGAAATACACGCAACAAACTTGTTAAACGTTAATTAAGGTTAAACCTTAGGTAAATGCAGTAGGTATTTAGAACAAGAATTTGTGGAAATACACGCAACAAACTTGTTAAACGTTAATTAAGGTTAAACCTTAGGTAAATGCAGTAGGTATTTAGAACAAGAATTAATCGAAATACACGCAACAAACCTTTTAAACGTTAATTTAAGGTTAAACCTTAGGTAAAAGCAGTAGATATTTAGAACAAGAATTAGTGGAAATACACGCAACAAACCTGTTAAACGATACCTTAAGATTAAACCTTAGGTAAATGCAGTGGATATTTAGAACAATAATTAGTGGAAATACACGCAACAAACTTGTTAAACGATACCTTAAGATTAAACCTTAGGTAAATGCAGTAGGTATTTAGAACAAGAATTAGTGAAAATACACGCATCAAACCTGTTAAACGTTAATTTAAGGTTAAACTTTAGATGAAAAGGAGTAGGTATTTAGAACAAGAATTTGTGGAAATACACGCAACAAACTTGTTAAACGTTAATTAAGGTTAAACCTTAGGTAAATGCAGTAGGTATTTAGAACAATAATTAATCGAAATACACGCAACAAACCTTTTAAACGTTAATTTAAAGTTAAACCTTAGGTAAAAGCAGTAGATATTTAAAATACGAATTAGGGAAAATATATGCGACAAAGCAATTCACTGTAAAAATGGCAGGCGGAAAAACTGGCATGGAGGAAGAAATGGCAGGAAGGGAAAACAATATGTAAACATGCAACATACACACGTATCAAAACATTTTCAAATATATTATTCAAACTTATCTCCTGCATGAATTAGTTGACGAATTCTAGCTTTATGGACAAATTATTAGTACTGGAATATTCGAGAAACAAATTGATTATACTACACAACTTGTCAAATGAATATTCTGGTACTTCTTTTATTTCATTTTGTAATATTCCTGGATCGATGTTTACTGTATACAGGACGTAATTTACGTGAAACAACAATAACCACAATATGTTGTTACTTTTATAATGCAAATCACACTTAAATTCACAGTATTATATACAGAATAACTTATATGAAACAACAATAACTACACTTTATATAATTTTGTACTGGCTAATTTCGTATAATGCAAATCCACAGTTATCTTCGTTGTACTACAGTCTCATAAATTACTCGTACTTGCAACAACAATAACCACCTTGTACTCTGTTATGTTTAAAATCTCAAATTGTGAGCGACTGTACGTAAGAAGTCTTCAAGTCAATGTCTCTTCAGCCTGTTCTGCAAATCAACATACACTCGTTTTGTCTTCTTTTTCGGGACTTGTATGAATTTTTGCCCTCCTTTCATACTGCAGGATCATTGTCTCAACTGCCGCGCAGTCGTGTTCTAGACACTCAACCAACTTCTATGGTTTAGTTGGATGGTTTACCCGAACTTATTGTTCCAACCCTTGCATAAATTATTTGTGCGTGGGTTCTCTCCAAGAGTAGCTGATGCACATTCCGATTTTGGAGAGGAAACTGTGGCGGAATGCGTCTTACTTTCAGAGTTTGTTCCCCTCCCAATCTAGTGTATGAATCGGATACATAAATGAGCTCTTCTGCTTCAGGAGGAGCTATCTGTTTTAGAGTATTCCATGTCCTGCAACACATCTTCACATGGAAGAAATACCAGTGAATCAATTTGGTTGCAGAACAGAAAACTCTACATCTTCCTAATAAAGTTCTGACAAACCCAATTCTTGAATTTTACAATAAGTATTTTGTCGCAGATGGAAGAAACATCCTTGTATAGAAACATCATGTCCAAGTTTATTTCGAACTGCATTGTAAACTGTTACTACAAAGTCACATACAACCTTTAAAGCAATCCATAAGCAACCGTTATAACTATTTTTCCAATCTGGATCCTTATTACATATAACTGAGTAAATAATCGAAATGTCATTGCAATAAACAAAACAGGTATTTGAGAAACGACAGCCGGCTAAATGTCTTATGAAAATGCTTTCTTACGTGTATATGTTACATGTTTACGTATTATTTTTCCTTACTGCCATTTTTCCTCCTACTGCTTCTTTCCGCTGCGATTTTTTTTCTGCTTGCCATCTTTTCCGCTCTAAAAGAGACCCTGCCATTTTCCTGCCTGCCATATTTACCTCGCACCTGACAAAGCTGTTAAACGTTAATTTGAGGTTAAACGTTAGGTAAATGCAGTAGATATTTAGTACAAGAATTAGTGGAAATACACGGAACAAACCCGTTAAACTTTAAATTAAGGTTAAACCTTAGGTAAAAGCAGTAGGTATTTAGAATACGAATTAGGCAAAATATGTGACAAAGCTGTTAAACGTTGATTTGAGGTTAAACGTTAAGTACATGCAGTAGTTATTTAAAACAAGAATTAGTAGAAATACATGGAACAAACCTATTAAACGTTAATTTGAGGTTGAAAGTTATGTAAATTCAGTAAACATTTAGAGCAAGGGTTAGTGCAAATACACGGAACAAAGGTTAATTTGAGGTTAAATGTTAGGTAAATGCAGTTGGTATTTAGAACAAGAATTAGTAGAAGTACACGAATTAAACCTGTTAAACGTTAGGTAAATGCAGTTAGTATTTAGAACAAGAGTTAGTGGAGATATACGCAACAAACCTATTAAATGTTAATTTGATGTTAAACGTTGGGTAAATGCAAGTTGGTATTTAGAATAAGATTTAAGGTAAAATAGATGGAACAAAGGTATTAAACGCTAGTTTGAGGTCACAAAATAACCTGTTAAACAATAAGTAAATGCAGCATGTACTTACAAGGAAGATATTGCCACTAACCCTTCTTGTACAAAATAGTTGATATTAATCTCTTCCGGTTTCAACATTGATCATTATAGAGTAAAACGGTAATAGATATCGAAAAGTAGTTTTCTGTAATCAATTAAAAAGTATTCAATATAATCAATTAAAATGTAATCCTTGAAATGTATTCAATTTCTACTCTAATCTCGGTACTAAAACTTGAAGTGTCAGAAACCTACTAACTCTTCCGGTTTCAACGCCATACAAACCAAATTCTCTTACGTGGTGTAGATGTGACACTGTACTTGTTCTTTTCGACATCGAGAAACTCTCATGATGCAGCCTTGGTCAAATGTGTTTTTCTAATATAGGTACATTACAAACTTTCATACAAAATTTCGGTTGGTGTTTCAATAACAAACTTTTGGCCATAACACTTCTTGTGATAAGTACTGACTTAATAATTTGTTCCTTTGTACTGGACAAATTCCATGTGCGTGGGTTTTCTCAGGGTTCTCCCGTTTTCTCCCACTTTCTTCATTCCACTATTTCATTCATTTCTCATCATTACCGTCTCCTTTAACCTAGACGGCATAATTGTGGGACGTAAAACTTAAAGATTTCATATCATTTTTAATATTTTTTTCACCGTACAAAACTGATCTACAATGAAATTCACAGAATTAGTTACTATAAAAATTTGGAATATGATGTGCACATTTATTGTATTGCATTTTTTTTTATCTTTTCAGGATTACGATCTCATTTTATTGTTTATTTTGGATGAAAAAAATAGTTAAAGAGACGAAAAAACCAAGTCGACTGCCTGACCTTGAGATTTTTTTTAAAACTTCCTTTTCTTTTGGTTTGGTTTGGTTAGACGACTTGGCTCGTTCGCAGAAAATACTCTTTGCATTCGTTTCCTCCTTTTCCTTTTTTCGCAGTCCTGATGTCGCCCCCTTTCCCCCCTATCGTCCCCCAATGCTACGTACGTATCTGTCTGTGTTTTTTTTCTGTAAGGATTTTTTTTTATTTCTTTCTTCCTACGCCTCTGTCGTTTTCCAAACTCGTTGAAAACTATGTGTGTGTGTTTGTGTGTCTGTAGGAAACAGAAAAAAAAAAAGATTCGTGGCAGTAGTACTATTACTACTCTAGTCGTACTAATACAACAGAGAGCGAACCGTATCCTGAAAAGGCTTGTAGTAAAAGGCGGGTTCTTTTTCCCTATTGATTACACACCCGTGCATGTTAATGTCCCTCCCCGGCTTCGTTCATGGCGCTTGACGTAGTTCGAGTCGAGTTGTAGAAGCACGGAACAAAACCTAAAATCCCGCACCACAGTCGGTGCTAGCAGTACAGAACGCCTCGACGACTAGATTCTCCACTGCGCGCGTACTTCACAACACACACACACACACACAGTACTCGACTCAGCTGAGAAGAATTTCTCACATCATCGCCAGACGAAACTAAGGTAGGTAATAAAGTATTTTCCATTTTCGTATTTCTCTTATGTGAACCTTTAAAAAAAAATCTGAATCTCTCTTCACATTTTCTATATAATAAATATACCTATTTATATCTTACAGTTATTATATTTCCTTAAATTTCTTTACATAGAATTACGATGTTGTGATTTTGCATTATTAATTGAGACCATTACAAACTGTATCAGAAAGCCGATAAGGTTTGTACGCTTTTGCCAAGATATTGCGTCTCTCAGAAGGCGGAAATCTATGTGTTTGCCTGCTGAATGTTGCGACGACGCTACTGAGAAACGGAAAGCAAAAAGAGGGGAGATAAATATATATGTTGGCGTGTTCTCCGAAAGACAAGGGGAGAAACGATATGCCATAACTTTTCATAGGACATAAGATAGTAATGGGAGAGGTGGTGGGGTGTTTGTATGTTTCTTGCTACGAAAACACATACACATACACACAGAAAAATGAATATGTGTGTGTGTGTTGAAGCAAGAACATGGCCGAAATGTCCATAACAAACACGCACACACCATCACGGAAATGATCTCAAAACTTCCACCTCGACGCATCTTAGCACCGTCGTCGCTTATGAAAAGCTCACAGCCAATAGGGTTATAGAATATGATAAGGTCCGAGTTTAGTTGAGAGAGTTGAAGAGGGGAGCAGGGGGAGAAAGAACGAGAGGAGAAATAGCTTTTTTGGTAGGGGAAATTGTAGGAGAGGGGGCAAGCCACGTCACAACTTCATACCGACACTGTGTGTGAGCTAGAGCGCGCCGGCAGCACCTGTGGTAAGCAAAGGCGAGGAACTTTGAGCGGGGCGTCCGTCCGCCAATATCGAGAAACGTTATTGATCCAAAATGCTTGGAGAGGGAACTGGGGGTGGGGGAGAAGAGGAATGAGTGAAGACCAAACACTCCCCCTCATAACATGAACAAGAGAGAGAGAGAGAAAGAAACAGATAGATTCCATAACATTTCAGCTTGAAGAACCAATAAAGGGTGGTTATGATATGACTTCTATGATTGGATAGCGCCAGCAAAACACGCAATATCATTGGAAGATGAGACGTTGGGATTGTGAAGTGATGATACTAAATTTTTAAGTGGTATGAGGCTGAGCATTGTCTTGCGTAAACTTCCTGAATCGGGGCACATTCTTTATTCTATTTTATTTTTCCGTCGTAATTTTAAAATCTAACTTTTTATGTAGTATATATAGTAATAAAACAAAGTTTAAATTGAAATACAATACTTTGAACCTAAATAATTTTACGGGTGGCCTAAATTGACTATATATCTGTTTTTTCGAAACGTATCTACAAAAAAAATTGATGATACCACGCAAGGTATACTAAAAATAATAATAGTAACAGGTCTAAGATTGAACTGTTTTGGCAATTTCTGATCATTTAAAGAGATAAGTAATTTATTTAAAGTAACTTATTTAAAGACATAAGTTAAAACTAAGGTAATTTGATATATAGTTCAAATTAAATTTTATGAATTAATTGTCAATTTTAGATTCTTACAAAGTATATACTGTCCTCTTTCGCTAGTATCATAATAAAATGATTGAAGGGGTGTGTTTTAGTATCAGTTTCTCCTATTATGTATGTTACTATTAATGAATTATATATTTTTAGCACCATTAAAATTCGTTTTTGTCTATTTCCTTGAAAATTACGTATGAAAATTTACCTTCATGCACACCATTTTATAGGAAGTCTATAGGCTGATAATATGTCTCATTCTTAAACATTATTTTTCATTAGATACTAATAATACGGTAGAATTTCTCCTTAAAAACTCCACGTTTCATATAGCCTCGCTGCTGAAAAGGACACTATAAACTCTAATCCAACAACTAGTGTTGCCACGAGACGAGACGAGACGAGACTTTAGGCTGTCTCGTCTCGTCTCGTGCAAAGCATGTCTCGTCTCGTGTCTCGTCTCGAAAAAATGTGCTCGTCCCGTCTCGTGTCTCGTCTCGAGACGTTCTGTCCCGTCTCGTCTCGTCTCGTCTCGTTTGTCTCGTTTTGTCTCGTCTTGTCTCGTAAAATATAGCAGCATACCATGGGAACTAAAGTAAAATGTAGCAGGCTGCACCATGCTAATCAAGATACAACTAAGTCACAAGTATTACCCAGAACACACAAGACAAGAAATGTCACGGTAGCTACACCGTGAAGCCTTCACCTCTGGTGTATGTGGTAGTCGGTTCGATCTCGGTTAGTGCCATGTGAGCTTTGTGGTGGACAAAAACTGAATGTGTGTGGGGACCGCGGTGGCTCAGTGGTAGAGCGTTAACCTCTGGTGCTTGGGGTCTCGGGTTCGATCCCAGCCCCGCCAAGTGAATTTTTGTGGTGGACAAACACCGTGTACGTGGGTTTTCTTGGGGTTCTCCCCGTTTCCTCCCACTTTCTTCATTCCACAATTTCATTCATTACGCATTATCACCGTCTCCTTTAGCCTAACCGACATAACCGTGGGACATAAAACTCAAAGATTTCATTTCATTTTTCGAATGTGTGTGTATTCTCGAAGTTCTCGAAGTGTAAGTGAGAGATACCACTTTGTTCATTCCACTAATTTTCCCATCATCGTCCATTCGGCCAAAGTTGTCTAAAGGTCTTAAAAATAAATTCAAATAAGCTCACAAGGCAAGGACAAATGATTTACAAGATAATATATCTCTGCTGTTAGTTGTCTGAGGCTTCTCGACCTTGCTTCTTTTTTTTACATTCTAAAACATTGAAAATTGTTTTACCAGTTTCAATACACGAATATACAGTAAACTGCTCATAGGTACGTCGAAGATGAAGACACTAATTTAAATAATGTTTACACGACAAGCAAAGTTCGATGTAAAGGTGTCACCACCCCCGACACTATCGTATTCTATCAACCCACTTGCTTTATAGTGTCTGTATATATATATATATATATATATATATATGTATGTATGTATGTATATTTGGTCTAGGAATTAATTCGTGCGGGTGGACAAGAGATGGCGCAACGAACGGAGCGTCCCACAGTTCCGTGTATCCACACATGTGTTGCAAACCACTGTCATCGCGTTTCGTTCGAGTAGCACACAAAATACGATGACCTTTCATGGCGCACTTTGCTGCCTGATAAAGTGATTTTGCAGCGATGTGCCTGATAAAGTGTTTTTGCGGGGTGTCCTGCTGCATTACTTTAACATGCAGAAAAGTGCGACTGAAAGTCATCGTATTTTGGTGGAAGTGTATGGTGACCATGCTCTAGCTGAGCGAACGTGTCAGAAGTGGTTTGCACGGTTTAGAAGTGGTGATTTCGGCTTGGCAGACCAAGAGCGAGCTGGACAGCCAAAAAAATTTCAAGACGAAGAATTGACAGCATTGCTCGAGCAGGATTCGTGTCAAACGCAGGAACAACTTGCAGCAGCATTAGGCGTTGATCAAACAACAGTCTCCAAACGCTTGAAAGCCATGGGAATGATTCAAAGATGTCACATTGGGCTCCACATGAATTGAAAGACAGAGACGTTGAAAAACGAAAAACCATTTGCGAATTGCTGCTTCAACGACAGCGCAGAAAGGGGTTTCTGCATCGAATTATTACGGGTGATGAGAAGTGGATCCATTACGAGAACCCTAAACGAAAAAAGGCCTGGGTGAAACCAGGTGAACCAGGTCCATCACAACCAAAACGAGATATTCACTGTGCAAAGGTTATGCTGTGCATATGGTGGGATATGAAAGGTGTGGTGTACTATGAGCTGCTGCAACCGGGTGAAACTATGAATGGAGAACGTTATCGACGACAATTAATGCGTTTGAAGCAAGCTCTGGCCAGAACACGACCAGAATGGGAGAACAGACATGATAAACTTATTGTTCAACATGATAACGCTCGCCCACATGTCGCAAAACCGGTCAAAACCTATTTAGAAAATGTCGGATGGGAAGTTTTACCCCACCCGCCGTATTCACCAGACGTTGCTCCTTCGGACTACTACTTGTTCGATTGCATGAACAACGATTTGATTGGACAGCGGTTTACTTCTTCAGAAGATATCGAAACATGGGTCTCTGACTGGGTCGCTTCCAAGGATGAGGACTTCTTTCGCCACGGAATCCGTACATTGCCTGACAGATGGGCGAAAGTGGTGGCTAGCGATGGACAATATTTTTCTTAAGGTATTTATGTATTTTGTGTTTGTACTACAGCTTCAATGTGTGCGTACCAACCGCACGAATTAATTCCTAGACCAAATATATATATAGAAATGGAAAGATATATAGATAAATAGAGAGATAGATATGTTTGTGCACTTTGATTTCATATATTCCAGCCTTTAGGTTTCACAGTGTTAACCCATAACAATCCAAAAACTACTTTCCATTTGAGCATGTTTAGATTTGTTGCATTTTTTTTTAAAAAAAAAGCTCGGAACCAAATAATTTTATTGAGTAATGGAAAGTATTTGATTGAAATTTTATATGTTACTGCACAGTAAGCTCTACTTAAAGTGCCATAGTAATGGGAGCTGAACGACACATCGGACGAAAGAATGCTTGGGGCCAGTCTTCACCCCTCCATGGTTCAAATCTGTTCCCATAATGGCGGAGTGTGTGCTACTATGTGGTGGTTGCCCCGTTTGTGTAACAAACTCATGACAGTACACCCAGATTAGCTAGTGGCTAAAAAAAGTTGTTTTTTGGGTGGCCATTTTGGATTAAAGTTTATATATCGTCGTGATCTATTCGCAATCATATAACGTACATCTTCATACCAAGCCGAGCGATCTGCGGCGATAGACCATAGCTTGAAGGCCCCGGGTTGAGTCCTGAAAGGGTCATGTGTATGGATTTTAACAACATTTGTTTTTTTGTATTGTGTCAGGGGGGGGGGAATCGTACGGGATAAAAGGATTTCAGTCTGAAAAAAATGGAGAGAATATACTCCACAGGATACTTTCATGGGAGTAAGGAATTAGTAAAAATATAGAATATACATTTTATAGCAGGTTTAAAAATATGGTTTGGGTATCATATTTCTTTTCTGTTAATTATGTTCTTCAATGTTCAAATTTTGATGATTCTCATGATATTTTCTGCTTTCAACGGAGTTCCATGAATATTATACCAAATGCTCTTTAAACTTATCAAGTTCGAGAGGTTTTATATGCCTGTAAGAAACAATTTCTGAAGATAATTCAGGTCCTAATGAATATTATTCACTAGGAAAGGGAAGTATTTCCCTCCTCTCAACATGGAAGAAGAGGGCAATTTCGCATTTTGGTGAGATCAAACATTTCCGCCTAACAAAACGAAGGTCCCCCTGTAAAACCTCTTCACCTAAAGTGTTATTATTAGTGTCATAAATTTGCTAAAAGCAAACAATTTGAAGGATTCGTCGATAATATCTTTGCTTTCTTTGTTTTGCGCCCGCCTTCCAAAGGAAGAGTTGAATTTTACAACATGAGTGCTGTATAATAAGCGAGCGATTGGTAAAATGGTAAAAGTGTGTTTTTATGTGTATATGTGTGTGTGCGTGAGAGAGAGAGAGAGAGAGAGAGAGAGAGAAGACAAAATTTTAGTTGCAAGATGACATACTTCAATTGCCGTTTTCGATTCATATAGCAAAAAGAATACCGCCACCAGAGAATAAAGACAAGTGTTGTCTGTTCTGTTCTCTTCCGCCATCTCAGCCAGAACTTTCAACTAAAGCCTGTAATATGAGTGTAGACCTTACCCAGTTTTCAAATTGAATAGATGGTGGTGGTAGTTCGGTTTCTTGACCTTGTAAAAATCTTCCCTGTCTTTGATTTTGTTTGTCATCATTCCAGCCAGAAATAAAAAATGAGAATTCCTCAGTTTACAGCAAGAGGAATTTGGGGACAAGATATTAAGGATGATATTCCTGGAAGCTCATGTATCACGATTGTTTCATTCAATAGGCAGAGGACACTTTTCTATGAAGGCTTTTCAACATGTTTTCTCACAAAGGGGATTTTCCTTTTGCAATCTATATGACCACTGGCAATTTCAATCTTGGCCATTCCCGCCAGCGTTTTCATTTTCGAGACACGAGACGACACGAGACATTTCAAGAGACGTCCCGTCTCGTCTCGTGTCTCGTCTCGTTTTCGAGACGGGATAAGTAGTCTGTCTCGTCTCGTGTCTCGTATAAAAGAGTTCTGTCCCGTCCCGTGTCCCGTCTCGTTTACGAGACGAGACGAGACGAGACACGAGAAATGTCTCGTCTCGTGGCAACACTACCAACAACAAGAGAATTAAAACTTCAGAGGGATTCTGATTGCTTTTATTATTAAAATAATGGAAGGGTGTAACTAACAAACAGTCTGTTGCTCTTGTTGCCCATTTTAACTAGAAAATTTGTTTGACGGTTTAAAGAAAAATATTTATTTACCAAAAAAAAAAAAATCTTCAGTGCAAAACAGTGGTGGATCTAGAAGGTGAAAATTGGGGGGAAGCCAGTACCCAGATTATGATAGGTATTTATAAACTTTCAAAAATATATATAAAATATAGTTTAAATTATTGTCACTAAAAAAATTGG
>NW_027656596.1:0-77526 GCF_964235325.1 Thermobia domestica
AGGGTGTTCGAAAAAGAATGTATCCTCTTGAAAGAAAATATTCTCTGGGCCCCTAATCCTTTATATACCGAAAGGAAGTTTGTATAGCATTTTTTCTTACCTTCGTTAGAAGAATTGAAAGTGACTACTATCGTGACACGGGAGATATTTAATCGATAGTCGAATTACTCACATACTCGAATGAACACGTCTCTTGTAAGGAGAGGAAAGGCTTCTGTGATCCGCTATCGCAGCTGTGTCATATCTGCAGAGAATGTTAGGACACAAACGTGATCTTTGAGAGCCTCGTGAAAAGAAGTCGCATAGTATCATGTGTGGAGACATCGGGGCCATCTGAAGAACGCTTCATCATTAGGACCAAGGGCGAGTTACGAAACACTCTGGGATATATTTATTAACATAACTTCTCGTCATTCTGCAAGTGTGGTGGAGCTCCATCCTATTGGAAAAGGAAACCTCGGGAGCCCTCTTCATGTGTAGGTATCGTTCACATCTGAAGCATGTGAAGATAGATTACTGTACTATCGTGTACCTAAAATCATTTTCTACGAATACGAACATGTCTACACTGAAGGCAGTGCAGCTCTTTTTCTCTTTTTTTTGGTCATGTATTGTAACGCGGGGCAATGCACACAATAACATGTAATGTTGTGTATCATCATAAAGGGCCAGGGCGATGATTGGATCTTGATGGACGTGGAGAACTGATAGGTGATGTGAGTGGTATTGTGATCTATGGTTGTATGTTTACTGATGAATGCATAAGGAGAGGTGAAGGGGTTGCCTTTTTTTTTATGTCGATCGGGAGGGAAGCGATTGGGAAACTTTTGACTTTGTTTTTCAACCGAATATATTGATTGAATAGGTCGCCGACAATTTTACGGGGCGTCACGTCGTTGCCTTTTTCATGTCGATCGCGAGCGAAGCGAGCGTTTTTTTTTTTTTTTTTTTTTTTTTTTTTTTTTTTTTTTTTACCGACAATATGTATTGAATCGGTTGCCAACACCTTTAGGGGCGCGTCACGTCCTTCTTTCTGTGCTGATCGCGAGCGAAGCGAGCGCGAAATTTTTGACTTTTTTTTTTTTTTTTTTTTTACCCACAATATTTATTCAATCGGTCGCCAACACTTTTAGGGGTGCGTCACGTCCTCTTTTCTCTGCTGATCGCGAGCGAAGCGAGCGCGAAATTTTGACCTTTTTTTCTCTTTTTAATTCTTTTTTTTCTTTAAGAAAAAATATTGATTTCATAGGTCGCGAACATTTTTACGGGATGCAACATCGTTTATTTGTTTTTCCAACCGTCTTTCTGTCTTGAGCCCCCGCCAAGTTAACTTTATGGTGGACAAAAACTATGTGCGGTGGGTTACCGCGGGGTTCTCCCGTTTCCTCCCACTTTCTTCATTCCACCACCATTTCAATCATTTCTCATAATCAGCGCCTCTTTTAGCCTAAGCGGCATAACGTGGGACGTAAAACAAAGATTTCCTTTAGTTGCTTTCTGTCTTGATTACGAGCGCGAAATTTTTTACTTTTTTTTTCTTTCTTTTGATATTATTCATTTAATAGGACGGCAACACCTTTACGGGCCGCCGCGTCGTCGTTTACACTTCTTCAGCCCATATTCTTTCTGCTTGTTCGTTTTCCGGCATCTTGTTATCACCGCCCGCGGCAATGCCTATGTCTTTCATCGCTTTTTGAAGCAAATCTTTAATAAATATGCACTCTCACATTTGTACTAATATGCATACCACAGTGGATAGACTGTAACTAGGAAAGCAGAAGCCTGCATATCATATTATTTAACAGTTGAAAGTGAACTGTCATTTTAAGTTTGATTTTGATCAGATGAGTGCAGTTCAACTCGTCGACAATTGTGAAGATTCTCGAGGTTAGGGACCATCCATTTTGTGCTTTGTAATGAAAATGGCTGCAGCCAAACTTCTCTGATCTGAATGAAACTTGGCATGATGATACATCTTGACCTGCTCTACAAGTTTATTTAGTATTTTCCGTTGCGCAGGCTTTTGCTTCTCCAGGTTCTCCCATGGAACTGAGAAACGTATTCAGTCGAACTTCTGCGGTAAGTCAGTATATCATCCTGAGAAGTTTGATCGAGATAGCAGAGGTTCGACTATTCGTTTTTCAATTCCATGTGATATTACAACACGGTGAACTAAATTTATATAGAAACACTTTGATTTTGTTTTGTTTTTTGCTAGCATTAAACTGAGAAAATGTTATTCAATAGACAGAGAACACCACTCAAAGAAAAGTACATCATAAGAATATATATATGGTTGCTGTGGTTCTCGGTTTAATTTGCTAGTTAAGAAACTTGCTCTAAATAAGTACATCTTACAGGTGAAAAACTAAGCCAGGCGATAGAATTAAATATAAAGTTATACACTTTTATTTTACGTTTACTAGTGTTGGGTTACTACTGTAAAATAAGTCAGTATATATGAAAGATAACTGTATTAGGTACTATTTTCCACCGGCGGTGTATTCTTGCATAGTGTACTTAATGTTTACAAGCGGGGCGCTACTAGTATGGATGCATGACAAGTGCTATTGAAACTCGAAAACTAACTGGTTTCCACTACCCTTGCTTATACGTATACCCGCGTCGCCTTCGCTCCTGTTCACTTTGGACGCACATTCTTGCTATCGCTCAGGCCCCCAGCTTTCTCCTGTTTTGGCTCCCTTAAATAGTATTCGTGCTTTTTATTGGCCACCTGGCAAAGCACTTGTAATGATTTTACACCAGTAACTCTAAAATACATGTGTATTACTTTATTTAATTCTGTCGTCTGCAGAATTTTTTTTTTTTTCGTACAAATATGCCTTTTCATGCAGAACACTGAATTTTGCCTGTAAATTTTTGAGAATATGCTGTGACGAAACTTGAGCACCGTTCTTCTTTTCTTTCTTATCACGAGTCTTCTTTAGCCTAATGAGCACAATCATCACACGATAACGACTATTCTTTTCATTTAACTTGTAAACAAGTTGAACTAATAATAATAATTGATGTACAAAGGAGAAGTGTCCTACATATTTGAGGTAAAAAATAAAATAAATATACTTCTACTTCATCCGTGTTTACAAAGTTAAATGTTATCGATTTACAAAAAATGGTCACCTATCCACACACTGACCAGGCTCGACACTGCTTGACCATACATATTAAAACATCGGTCCCACTGAATACACAAGTAGTAAGCACATTCACATAAAAATAATTAGGATTACAGTATATAAAATGCGTTAATTAAAATAGCAAATGCCTTACCTTATCACAGGCGATCCAAAGCCACTGCACATCATCTGCTACGCACACTATATTCCTCCAATATTTCACTCACTTCCTATATCACGCAACAGAAAATATTAATAAAATTCACTTAGCAACATTTTCATTTTTAATCAACAATACGTATAACAATTAAGAATAAAATTAATTGTGAGCACATTGTTATAATTAGAATACTGTTTTTATTCGTTTACAAATATGGGATTAATATAGAGCTGGCAGCAACAATATATACAACTCATCCTGTATGTATCGTAAATCCTAACTTGAGAAGACATCTCTGACGCAAACAATGAGACAAGAAATCAAATACTATATCCGACACATTTGGGGTTTATTGAACTTCAATGTTGGAAGATACCACCTTGTCGGTAGTACAAATGTAATATCCTTACAACACGCGGAACTTTTGCCAGGCATATCTAGGAATTTGGGAAGATTAATTGATATCCTTAATGTGCAATGTATGATTATGACGCATTGTTATGTACACGCAGACGGAACCAGGACAATCTATAGATGACATTTGCACTGTGTTTGGACAATTTGTTCGCAGAAAATAACCGTTTTTGTCTATGAATACTTGAGAACATGGAAGGTATGAGATATACATTTTATGCGCAAATATTATAATACAAATCATTGTTAGTTTGGTGGATGCGTGAAAGAAAGAAAAGGAGTAGATTTTTGCAGACGTCCGGATATAAAGCGAGAACTGAGAATACGCATCTATAACATCTATTTTCTTTGTGTTAATGATATCGATGAACTAAACGGGGAAACTAAAATACAACTGTTTGCAGTATAATTCGAAGTATAGTCAAGTGCAGAGGCGTACTCACGGGGTGTCCACCGGGTGCGGACTCCTCGCAAAAGTTCCTAAGTGAACATACATTTGCAGACTTTCTCATTAAATGTAGTTATTAACAGGGAAAATATTGATGTATCATCAATATAAATCTGATCTTACACTTCATCTGTACTCTGTCTGTATCATGTTTTTGTGAAAAAGTAAGTGGAATATTTATCGTGTTTTCGAATGCAGAATAATAGTATATAGACATAGTGGCTTGTAGTATTGGAACCTTGCCCCCCGAAGCTTGGATCCCTTAGAAGAAAAAAAAATGCATGCGCGCCTGGTGAAATGGTTAACGAATTCAGTTCACTCGATGAATCGACAGATAGTAATACACATTTCGACAGATCGACAGCATTCGACAGATACAGACATATGAAAGTAGCACAAGAATTAGGCGAAAGTCCGTGCGTTTCCTCAATTCACGTAGGAAACAACAGAAAATATCAACTACCATAAAATAATCCGTATATATATTTAATTTATTTGGAATAAAATAAATATAGAAACAACCTGTTCATACATAACTACGGTAAGTGCGTTAATTGCTAACGTAAGAACAAATATGAAACAAGGCACAAAATAAAAAAGAAAAATAAAGTTAAAGGGAATAAATATTTAGGCTTGATTGTCATTCGTATTAAGAAGCTGGGTAATAAAATGTTAAAATCTACAGAAAATTATGAAATTAAATCAGGATTTGAAATAAAAGTCTATACATTGGAAGTAGGCCAGGGAGTTTGCAAGGCAGATGTGTGCGACACGCGTTACTTTATAGATTCCCTTCATTGAACTATAGTAAGCAGTACGAAGATGGTACTTTGCGTATAATCACAGGAAGGATTGAAGTTAATTACCATGGTAATATAATTATTTATTGATAAGTATTTCCATGTTAAATTATGAAAATTATAAGCACAAGGAGGGTGAAAAAGTAGTGTGACCGACTTAGCAATGACTGAAACATAAAATAGAAAAGCGAATAAAAACAAATGCCTTTTGAGTTATGTGGAATAAAGTTTCTTCTAGCCAGTAAGGAAGAATAGGATCTGGTGCATTCATTGAATACCTGAAAAAAATCGTTTATCAAAATAGAAGGAAACACACTTATCGTTGTGGCAACTACGAACTTCTGTTTACCTCAGCCCGCCTCAGCAAGTGCTTTCTATCCGGTCCGCGCTCCGTAACCAAACTCAACGCTGCCTGCTAGCGAAAATTTCATTCTTCAGTATCGTTGAGTTTATTGCAGAAAGCAATGGCAGATACGGCATCAGCACCTGCAGCCCCGGCACAGGCTTCTCCTAAGAAGTCTGCAAAGCCTAAGAAACCAAAAACAACACCTTCTCATCCAAGAACATCAGAAATGGTGAACAACGCCATCAAGAATTTGAAGGAAAGGGGAGGAAGTTCACTGCAAGCTATTAAGAAATACATCTCTCAGAACTACAAAGTGGATGCCGAGAAGCTTGCTCCATTTATCAAGAAATACTTGAGAAGTGCAGTTGCTTCTGGGTCTTTGGTTCAGACCAAGGGAAAAGGTGCATCTGGATCGTTTAAGCTTAGTGCTTCATCGCTGAAGGAGAAGCCTGAAGGTGGATCTTCAACCAAGGCGAAACGATCAGCATCAAAGGAGAAGAAGCCTGCGAAAAAGCCAGCAGCTAAACGTCCCAAGAAGACTGGTGAAAAGAAAAAGGCTGCTGCTCCCAAACCTAAGAAATCACCATCTAAAGTGAAGAAGGCAAAAACTCCCAAGAAGCCAAAGGCCCCGAAGCCAAAGAAGGCTACAGCAAAACCGAAAAGTGCTAAGAAGGCTGCACCAAAGAAGAAGTAAATGTGTCAGTAAATCATCTGACATTTTAAAACGGCTCTTTTTAGAGCCATCAAATACTTTGAGAAGAGTAAAATTGTGCTTTTCCTATCATTATCACATGTTCATTCATAGCAATGTATAGTATACACGCAAGGGACTTTGAGTTTTCTTTTTAACCGAAGCACTTCTTGATGTAAGTGCTTTATAACAGAGGGGAATTGAGGGTGGGGAAAGAAAGCTTTCACGGGTGTCAAGAATGGTGTACTCGAAAAAAAATGGGGAACACATTACGTAATGTCAATTTGTGATCACTTACTTTTTCCTTGTTCCTATCTTCAAGTAGCGAAACAGTACAGAAAACGCACTTAATGCATTTGTTAGAAAAACTTTTGCAGGCTGACTGGGTTCGATTCTCGGTGGGAGCTCAAATGTTTCGCATTGCACGTTAATAAGTAGGTCCACGTTTGAAACAGCCTTGCTGCTGAAAGGGACACTAAACTAAAATCAACTCTTTTCAAGGCTGGGGTGAAAGAAATGTTCGAACTTATTACAACTCGTGAAAGTGAAGTAGACTATGTTTCAATTTAACGTCGTACTATTATGATTTTTATGATAAAGGAGACGGGTGATTACGCCTAATGAATGATGGAAATACTGGTGTAATGAGAAAGTGTTAGGAAAAGGGAACACGCTAATAACCACGGATACCGTCTTATAATTCGTAATATTGCTATAAAGAAAAATAGTAACACCAGCAGAAATGTAGGTGTACAATTGAACTGATGTTAAGTACAAACAGACACTTAAAGAAAGTTTAGTTTAACGTTTGCATTCAACAGCAGCGACCTCTGACAAAATAATATTACTTTTGCTACCTTGGAAGAAGTACATATTTCGCCTGCGAGTTCTATCAGATTAATAACGTTGAGAAGGGCAAACAGTGGTTGAATCGAAGTTAAGTTATGCAACATATGGCAAAATCGAACCCTTGACCACATAAAACGAAGATAATCAATCGGTAAACATAGGGGAAAACTAAAGAATATACTTGAAAGATAGGATGATATACGAAACGACAGGAAAACGAAGGTAGATGTATTAACTATGCAACATACGGCGTGAGAATTTAAAAAAAAAAGATAACAAGTATGGACAAGATCCTTGTTAGGATAACAGCATCTCTAAGTAGTGTATTGGTCCTAAAAAGGACCGTTTTTGAACTCAGTGCCAGAACTTCAAACTTAAGCACGTTCCCCACGGATGCGGCGAGCAAGCTGAATGTCCTTAGGCATGATTGTGACTCTCTTTGCGTGAATAGCACACAAGTTGGTGTCTTCGAAAAGCCCTACAAGGTAAGCTTCACTTGCCTCCTGTAAAGCCATGACAGCTGAGCTTTGGAAGCGAAGATCTGTCTTGAAATCTTGTGCAATTTCTCGGACGAGTCGTTGGAAGGGCAGCTTGCGGATGAGCAATTCAGTGCTCTTCTGGTAACGACGAATTTCTCGGAGAGCCACAGTACCAGGCCTGTAACGATGGGGCTTTTTCACTCCACCGGTAGCTGGAGCACTCTTTCTTGCAGCTTTGGTGGCAAGCTGCTTTCGAGGAGCTTTGCCTCCAGTAGATTTCCTAGCTGTCTGCTTGGTACGTGCCATTGCAACTGTCACGACTTGTTTCAAATAATTGCGCGCTGAATGAAGTCAAGTTATATAAAGAGCAAAACCGTTAAATCAAGCTATTTCTCATTGGATAAAGTCAGTCGAAAAGGACAGTTCTCATTGGCTTAGACACGTTTTGTGTTTTTCCTCCGTGCTTTCCCTGCATGATCGAAGGAACAAAACCACGAGTCTTGGGCTGCTTGGGCTTGTATTTCTCGTGTGTGGTGAGCGAAGCAGTAACATATCGAAATGACAGGACGTGGAAAAGGAGGCAAGGGTCTTGGCAAAGGAGGTGCCAAGCGCCACCGTAAAGTTCTTCGTGACAACATCCAGGGTATCACCAAACCCGCTATTAGGCGTCTTGCTCGCCGTGGTGGTGTGAAGCGTATCTCTGGTCTCATTTATGAAGAGACCCGAGGAGTATTGAAAGTATTCCTGGAGAACGTAATCAGAGATGCTGTTACATACACAGAACACGCCAAGAGGAAGACAGTGACAGCTATGGATGTTGTGTATGCCTTGAAGAGGCAAGGAAGAACCCTGTACGGTTTCGGAGGTTAAGTTGGGGTTCCTCCTATTTTGGATATAAAATTGGCATAAACGGCTCTTTTCAGAGCCAACAAATTTATATAAAGGGAAAGATTTACTTTGTGCGATTTTCTGTTAGATTATAAGAATTCGTGTAACTACATTAAAGCCTTTTGATGCACACTAAATTACAGACGTAGAGAGATTAATTTGAGAAAATCATACGTTTTTTTTTACATTATGTACGTTCATGTATACGTATTCATATCATGTAGCAGTATTAATGCTGGAGAAGGGGTTCTGGTTGGAAATTGGCGATTTGTTGGAAGTAGCGAGCATGAGAGATGCGAAACGCAAGTCGGAATTTCTGTTCTGACAGTAGGATGTACGTATAGAGGCTTATACAACTTCTATACTGTGCTGTGAGGGGCGAATAATGCGTTAGAAACCTGAATCTTGTCCTTTATCTTGTTTACGTGGTCTTGGGTTCGATTTCTTTCTTTTGCGGTAGTGTCTATTGTGATTTACATGTAAATTAATGACACTTCGTAGCGGGTTACTAAAATAAAGAGTAATACAAATATGAGATGTAGGTTAATGCATTGTATACTTCACATTATTTACTAAAGAAAGGCAGTAGTTACAAGAAACCTAGGCTCGCTCGTTGGGCACAGTAGCAAATGAGTTCTGAGATCAGAGAATAAGAGTAGTTGCGTATTACAAACCATATACATATAACACATATCACACAAATATGAATATCGACCTTGCAAAGAATAAATCGTACTTAAGTGTGCATTTAATGTCATTACTATGTTGCAAAAGAAATTTAGGAAAGTTTTCTGATCCGCTCTGTTCATGATGTCATTGGGGCATAGTAATGAACAATAATAAATGTCGAGAACATATTGAACAGAGTAATTTCAGCCAAGCCAACGCAAGAGAGAAACATGAGTGCTTTAAGAATGTTGGAAATTCCTTTGTCTAGCATGAAGTACATGAGAATATGTGGTATGAGGTTTTCTTCCATTGCTGAGAATCTGGGCTCGACTGTCCTGTCCTCTGGGTAATATGAGCCCGATGTACGCAAATATCAAAAAAATGTAGCTAGCGACAATACAAAAGGTAATGATCTTATAATTAATAATGTAGTGGGAACTAAGCACATCGCTGTTTGGAGTATTCTAAAGTTAGTGTGACTTCCTATGGGCTTCAATTACGATCGACGACTACACATATACTAATTAATCGAATAGCAGCGAGAATTTCGAATGAAACTAAGCAACTATCTCAGACACTTTTGATGAGTCTGTATATCGAAAACAATTCATTTCAATCGTAAATCTCCTCTATAAAGGGGTTTGTGGCCCTCATAAGGGCCGATTTGTATGAGATATAGGTCTTACATTTATGCCTTCTTCTCAGTTTTCTTGGGCAGAAGTACAGCTTGAATGTTGGGCAAAACACCACCCTGAGCGATTGTAACTCCAGACAACAACTTGTTTAATTCCTCGTCGTTACGGATAGCTAACTGCAGATGACGTGGAATAATCCTAGTCTTCTTGTTGTCACGAGCAGCGTTGCCTGCCAACTCAAGAACTTCAGCTGCCAGGTATTCCATGACTGCAGCCAAATACACGGGAGCGCCAGCACCAACTCGTTCGGCATAGTTACCCTTTCGCAAAAGACGATGGATTCTGCCTACTGGGAATTGAAGGCCAGCCCTGCTGGAGCGGGACTTGCTCTTTCCCTTGACTTTTCCACCTTTGCCGCGACCAGACATTGTTCAATATTCTTTCGTAATAAGATGAGAGGAAAAATTGCGGCCTCCCATGAATCAAGTCAGTTTTGTTACTACTTCAAGCGTGCACCCGAGTGCATCAAATGAAAAGCAAGGCAGTTGGCGCGAATTGAAACACGTACTGTAATTTAAATGAAGTCGATAAATCGGCGGACACCATTATACAGGATTAGGTGCTATTCCTCCACAAAGGCAGATTTCATCAACAGAAGCCTACGCAATGGATACAAACTCAACTGATCAAAGAGTGCTGAATGGCTCAGCCCCGCAATTCCCGCCGCTGTCTGTAGCTGGCCAACACCCAGATTTAAAACATGCTGTAAATGATACACAAGCAGATGCCGATGAAATTAGTGAAGAATATAAAAAACCAAAAAAGGTAGCCCGAAGACAAACTGGACAGAACTCTAAAGGAGAAACCATAAACTCACTAGTCAACTTCAACCGATTCACGACACTTCAGGACCAAGGGGACAACATGATTACTGACGCTGAGGAAACTTCAAGTCCCAAAAAGCCTCAACCGAAATGCATTTACATTTATGAAATCCAAAACACCCATCAATTCACCAAGTCGCTTGTTGCCACCCTTCGTGGTGAAACTAAAGTACAGCATACAAAGGATTTCATCAAATTCACTTGCAAGGAAAATGCTGACTACGAAAAAATCCTTACATATTGTGACACGACAAAACTTAAGTACGCCACAGAAACAGCCAAAAAGGACTTGCCCTTTAAAGCTGTCATACGAAAGCTTCCTGTAGACACACCTGTAAGTGAAATCAAAGAAGCCTTACTAGCTGAAGGTTTACCTATTCAAGATGTGAAACAAATGAAAGGACGCGGCAAGGATACCACGAACCGCATTCCTCTTCCTCTATTTCTGGTCTTTTTGGACAAAACGCCCCAAACTAAAACCATCTATGATCTGCAATATCTGTTGCACTACAAAATACTGGTTCAACCCTATAAAGCGCAAGAATTTTTGCAGTGTTTTCAATGCCAACGATTAGGCCACAGCCAAGCCACCTGCAAAGCAACCCCACGCTGTCTAAAATGTCCCGGGGAACACCTTACCAAATTCTGCAAGAAGACAACACGAGAAGACCCAGCTGTTTGCTGCAATTGTCAAGGGAACCATCCAGCGAACTTTCGAGGATGCCCTATATTTCAACAAGAAAAGGAACGAAGACTCCAAAACAAGAAAGTCTCTCTCAATACCAAGAAGAATTCCACGTCAGATTCTCAAGTCACTGCGGATCCTCCTTCGGACCATCCATCAGCCAATCCCAAAAAGACCTATGCCAAGACGCTACATGACCAGCCGACCACACAAGATGCAGATTCAACCAACATGACAGAGGTCTTCTCTGGAATCAAAGAACTAATAGAACTCTTTCGAGGCCTCAATCTGTCAACCATAATACGCAAAGCGAAGACTGGACTCCAAAAATTAAAAACAGTCACTGATTCCTTCAGTAAATTTCAAATCATGATCGAAGTTATTGCTGATATCTTTGATGATGGCACCCAATAATACGACTATTCATCGCACCATACACCTTCTTTCATGGAACGCAGATGGCATCCTCACACAAAAACAAGACTTCCAATATCTACTCCAAGAAAGACACATCGATATCGCA
The DNA here is from genome assembly GCF_964235325.1 of Thermobia domestica. NCBI lineage: Eukaryota > Metazoa > Arthropoda > Insecta > Zygentoma > Lepismatidae > Thermobia > Thermobia domestica. Next base: position 11,609 of record NW_027656596.1, read on the forward strand.
CTTGTTCAGGAAACCAAGTTAAAACCATCCATCAATTTCAGCATCCGCAACTATGATGTATTACGCCTCGACCGACCCACGCCTGGTGGTGGTTTAGCCATTCTCATCAAGAAGAAATTGCCATATACAATCCTGCAATTACCAAACCTACAATCTTTGGAAGCATTGGGCATTGCACTTCATACGTCACAATCAACAATCCACTTCATCACAGCTTATCGTCCACCACGTGCTCCACTTCACACCGATGATCTGCTTCAACTGCGAAACCTCCATCACAAGACTATCATAGCTGGTGATCTCAACGCCAAACACGTTCTTTGGCATGCAAGACGTGGTAATCACACTGGTGATCTACTAGCAGCTGACCTAAACAGAATCAAGCTCACGCCCACTGCCCCTGTTGAACCAACACATTTTCCGTATAATGGAGGCCGCCCAGATGTACTTGATATGTTATTGTTTAATGACGTCCAATTCACAGCCCTTCCAGAATCAGTCAATGCCTTATCATCTGATCACAATCCTGTTTATACGGAAGTTCACCATCTTCATACATCTTCAGTGCCACCGCCACCATCAGAAACAGTAACTGATTGGGATCGCTATAAAACCATACTGACAACCATTCTACAACTCCAAATTCCACTTCATACCCCAGAAGAAGTGGATCATGCAGTACACCATTTAGAAGCCGCAATCAACAGCGCCTATCAACTAGCATCAACCAAGCTGGAGCCTCAGTACCACTCTTCTCCACATGAAGAATTACGCACCCAGTTTCTAATTCATCTGAAACGCTGGATCCGCAAACTTTGGCAATCTACCCAACATCCTACGATTCATGCTCTTTACAATCACCTCACCAAAACAGTCCGAAATCGCTTAAAACGCATCAGGTTGCAACAATGGGAGAACAAGCTATCTCACATTACAGGACAAAATCATGACTTCTGGAAGCTTCTAAAAAACCTTCGCACCACCAACCTATCTTCCAATCAACCAATACAAGGACCACAAGGATTAGTATTCACAGATGACGAAAAAGCTGATGTTTTTGCCGAAACCATGGAAGACCAATTCAGTTTAAATCCGGAACCTTATGATAATCTCCACATCGAAACTGTTCACCGTTTCATCAACAACTACCATCCAAGAACGCAACTCCAACCCGATTTACTAACTACTCCCCGTACAATCCAGAAAATTGTAAGGACTCTTCATCCTCGCAAAGCTGCTGGACCTGATAGAATTCCGTCTTCAGCTCTCAAATATGGACCACGCAAGTTATATGTACTCATCTGCAACATCTACCATGCTATGCTACGCCTTGGACACTATCCAACTCCTTGGAAAGAAGCACTTATTATCATGATACCAAAACCTGGCAAAGACTCCAAATTCCCACAAAATCATCGCCCTATTAGCCTACTAAACCATACATCCAAAGTTGTGGAAAAAATCATCCTTCAGAAGCTCCTATACCATCTTCAGTCTCAAGAACTGCTACCAGATCATCAGTTTGGGTTTCGGCCACAACACGGTGCTACAGCTCAACTTACTAGACTGGTTGAACTCATCACCTATGGATTCAACGAAAAAGCACAAACATTGGGCATATTTCTGGATATTGCCAAAGCTTTCGACCGAGTTTGGCATCATGGACTCATATACAAATTATATCTTCAGAATTTCCCACCATCACTCATCCTCTTAATCCAGTCCTTTCTTCAACACCGTTACTTCAGAGTCCGCATAAATCAGGCACTGTCAAGACAACACCCCATCACTGCAGGCGTCCCACAAGGGTCTTGTCTCTCGCCGATCTTATATTCCATATATACCTCAGATCTTCCTACCAGGCCCAACACCACAATAGCAACATTTGCGGATGATACCGCCATTTTTGCTCAGAACAAAAATATACGCTATGCAGCCGCAGCTCTACAAACTCATCTTCATCAAATAGAAGACTGGATGGAAAAGTGGCGAATTGCTATCAATCCTCAGAAAACTACGCTAGTTCATTTCACAAGAACCCACAAACATAGACCAATTCAAATACAGTTAAACGGACATCCTCTCAACCCACAACCAGGCGTAAAATACCTCGGTATCTATCTTGATCGGAAATTAACCTTCAAAGACCACCTACACCGCCAAGCAGCTCGTGCAAAAATCACATTGCAACAGGTTTCAAGTATTCTCAGATCCAGATTCTTCAGTCATTCTGCTCGTATTAGAACCTATAACATGATCATCCGCTCTCAACTACTATATGGGCATCCCGCATGGGCTCATGCAGCCCCCACACATATACTCCAGCTCCAGCGAGTACAAAATGCAGCAGCACGCTGCATTTCTGGCCACTCCAAGGACACCCGTATCCAACAACTTCATGAAGACCTAGACCTGCCCTACATCACTGACGTTATCCAACAACAAACAAGAACATTCTGGAACCGTCTTCGCAACTCCGACTACCACACACTCAACAACATCGGCAACCTCCAACCTAGGAGAAGATCATTCAAGATGCCACAACCTTAAAAAAAAAAAAAAAAAAAAAAAAAAAAAAAAAAAAAAAAAAAAAAATATATATATATATATATATATATATATATATATATATATAAAAAAAAAAAAAAAAAAAAAAAAAAAAAAAAAAAAAAAAAAAACAAGTACTGTAAGAGGCGACAGTTGCCTCCGATAATAATTCAGATTACGTTTCTAAACCTCATGTTATTCAACTTCATCTTATAAGAGGCAGGAGCTCCTCAACAGAGCTCGGAACTCACACATCAAAATTGTCATGAATAACTGGCGAACTGGCGAACTGGCGAACTGGCGGACACATCTAATTTTGCTGAACGAGTGAGTCATCATGCCACCAAAAACTAGCGGAAAGGCTGCAAAGAAGGCTGGTAAAGCCCAAAAGAATATCTCCAAGGGAGATAAGAAGAAGAAGAGGAGGAGGAAGGAGAGCTATGCCATTTACATCTACAAAGTTTTGAAGCAAGTGCATCCTGACACTGGCATATCTAGCAAAGCTATGAGTATCATGAACAGCTTTGTTAATGACATCTTCGAGCGTATTGCTGCTGAAGCTTCTCGTTTGGCCCATTACAATAAGCGGTCAACTATCACCAGCCGGGAAATCCAAACAGCTGTGCGCCTTCTTTTGCCTGGTGAACTTGCCAAGCACGCTGTAAGTGAGGGTACGAAGGCTGTTACCAAGTACACAAGCTCTAAGTAAAAATCTTCTTCAAGATTTTTCATTTCAAACGGTCCTTGTCAGGACCAACACATTATTCGAAAGAGTTAAATCACGAAATTTGCTTCATTCTGTTATGTAGAAACACGTTGAAATCCAATTTCTATATGCTGTTAGTAAAAAAGTAAAGCACATAGCGGAGATGTGTCGTGCTTGTATACGAAAGGCATTTACTCGCCGGAGATCTACACTTAGTCATAATAATTTACTTTTAAAAAGTGGTAATACATTCCGTGTTAAGTATAGTAGTAGGTGCACACGGATCGGAAATCAGGTTATTTTAATGTGCCGTGCAAATAAACAGGCTGTTAGTGTAAGAAATAGTGGGTATAACGCTTAGAATATCGATTAATCGCTATGAAATAATGTTGATAAATTATCTCTTGAAAGTACTATAAAATTAATGTTTCTAGTATTTTCGTACTTGAAGGATAATGAAATTTGAAAAAGAGATGCCAACAGCACCTGGTGTTCCCAGGCGGTCACCCATCCAAGTACTGACCAGGCCCGATGCTGCTTGACTTCGGTGATCGGACGAGAACCGGTATATTCAGCATGGTATGGCCGTTGGCGAATGCATATGGCTTCGAGTGAGTTATTGTAGCTACGTAGGTTTGTCGGTGAATACTCAAAAAGACCAGCGCGTGGAAAGCGTTGCTAATTGTTTTAAGTAATGCATGATTACGAAATTATCGTGGTGAACGATGTGAGAATATTCGTCTTTGTGAAAAACAAAATTAGAAAAAGTATACCAACAGCACCTGGTGTTCCCAGGCGGTCACCCATCCAAGTACTGACCAGGCCCGATGCTGCTTGACTTCGGTGATCGGACGAGAACCGGTATATTCAGCATGGTATGGCCGTTGGCAACTACCTTTTCTTCAATGTCCTGTTAAGGAAGTATGTTTTAAGTAAGAATTGACATTATTAACTATAAAGGCAAGCATATTAACGTCGTTAACATTACTTGGAATATACTAATATTCGAATAAATATTTGAATGTTCGAATGATGAGTGATTCGGATGTTCATAGTGCCACTGTGTCCTATCGAGTTTACTATCACGAACCACGTATGAAATTGTATATAAATAAATAAAAATAAATCCTTTATTAAGTATTGATTACAGGAAAAAGGCAAACTTACATTCTTTAATGTACACAATGAAATGTATGAAAGATATTTTTAAGATATGTTTCACTTACCCTTTATAACGCAAGGTAGTTTTCAGTGTAGCATTCTCTTCAGCTGCGAGATAACGTAAGGCAGATGATCATTCAGTCGTGAAGCACTAAAATGTAATATACATTTTAACTATTATCGATAAGAATTATTTACTGCAGGGATGCAAATAAAGTGAGGCAAATTAGTAAATAAAAACCGATACTGTAACTGATAATATAATTAGTTGTATCTGTATTAGTTGTATATACAGTAATCGCACGATTATCCGCGGAGTTGGATGTTGGCATAATCGCGCATAATCAGCAGTATGAGCAGAAAAGGGAAATGAAATGAAATATTTAGATTTACGTCGCATACTTATACCGGTTACGCTAAAGGAGACGGTGATGATGAGTACTGAATGAAGAAAGTGGGAGGAAACGGGAGAAACCCGAGAAAACCCATGAGCACGGTCTTTATGCACGACAAAGTTCACACGGCACGAGCTGGGATTGAATCAGGGACCCCAAGCACCGGAGGCCAAAAAACGGACAAAAAGTCTTTCGTGCAACTTTCGTTTTCGGTAAAAAGTTTACACATAATTTAGAAAGAGTAGTTTTCTGGTCTTTTTATTTCACAAGTTGGTTCATGTCTATATTTTTTACATGCATAAAAAATTTTTCAACTCCCTTGCTTATTTCCTGTTAAAGACCTCTACCTCTGATTGTATTTTTTGCACATATTCTTATTGTTTTCAGACAACATTTCTAAAAGCGTAATTTATCGTCAGCAAGAAAAGAAAAGGAAAGCCTCGGATAGTGGAATGTGTACTGTATATATATATATATATATATATATATATATATATATATATACGTATTAGTATATAGTTTTATTTTATACGTCTCCTATTATTACACAATGTGCAGATATTGTCAAAGCGCAAGTAAATATGTATAACTCCCCGTTCTGCACTTAATAACTTGAAAGAAGTTCGGGGAAGGTAGTGTAACAGAAAGTGCAAACAGAAATGAGGGTTTAAAGGCATTTAATATTATTCCGTAGTAGTATGATTTTTTGTAAAAAAAAAAATATATATATATATATATATATATATATATATATATATATCTAAACATACATATTCAATGATATAGTAAGAGGTTAGCAGCACTGATAGAACTGCAGAAAGTACAAAACCGTTAATAAGAAAGAGAGAGAGATGGTGGCCGCTTTTGTGCTTTTCATTGGCTAATTCCGAATTGCGCGCGAATACGTACGAGATTTCTTTCTTTTTCCTCTTCGCAGCCCAGATGTTGCCAATTAGAAGTTTTTAGTACTACATTTGTATGAAAATGTTGCCTTTAAGAAATGTGGTTTGCATACAGAGAAAAGAGCAAAATGAATATTTACCTTAGTGGGCATGAAAAAAGACGAAACATTTTGCAAGATGGACACACGAACTTCCTTAATGCAGGCGTTCAGTACATTATTGTAAAGAAAAAAACACTAAAAAGAATTACTTCAATATCCCTAGCAACATTCAACAATTCATAGAGAAAAATCTTTATTTTGAGAACAATGGAAAACTATGTAATTGTAGATAACTACTAAATTTAATGATTAAGGAAAACGTTTAGGCCCGGCCCTTCAGAAAGAAAGTGCACAGAATATTCTCTCATGGAAGCAATTGCAAAATCAACATTTTGTTTGCAGTTATAATTAGAGGATCTATATACAGGGTGTTCGAAAAAGAATGTATCCTCTTGAAAGAAAATATTCTCTGGGCCCCTAATCCTTTATATACCGAAAGGAAGTTTGTATAGCATTTTTTCTTACCTTCGTTAGAAGAATTGAAAGTGACTACTATCGTGACACGGGAGATATTTAATCGATAGTCGAATTACTCACATACTCGAATGAACACGTCTCTTGTAAGGAGAGGAAAGGCTTCTGTGATCCGCTATCGCAGCTGTGTCATATCTGCAGAGAATGTTAGGACACAAACGTGATCTTTGAGAGCCTCGTGAAAAGAAGTCGCATAGTATCATGTGTGGAGACATCGGGGCCATCTGAAGAACGCTTCATCATTAGGACCAAGGGCGAGTTACGAAACACTCTGGGATATATTTATTAACATAACTTCTCGTCATTCTGCAAGTGTGGTGGAGCTCCATCCTATTGGAAAAGGAAACCTCGGGAGCCCTCTTCATGTGTAGGTATCGTTCACATCTGAAGCATGTGAAGATAGATTACTGTACTATCGTGTGTACCTAAAATCATTTTCTACGAATACGAACATGTCTACACTGAAGGCAGTGCAGCTCTTTTTCTCTTTTTTTTGGTCATGTATTGTAACGCGGGGCAATGCACACAATAACATGTAATGTTGTGTATCATCATAAAGGGCCAGGGCGATGATTGGATCTTGATGGACGTGGAGAACTGATAGGTGATGTGAGTGGTATTGTGATCTATGGTTGTATGTTTACTGATGAATGCATAAGGAGAGGTGAAGGGGTTGCCTTTTTTTTTATGTCGATCGGGAGGGAAGCGATTGGGAAACTTTTGACTTTGTTTTTCAACCGAATATATTGATTGAATAGGTCGCCGACAATTTTACGGGGCGTCACGTCGTTGCCTTTTTCATGTCGATCGCGAGCGAAGCGAGCGTTTTTTTTTTTTTTTTTTTTTTTTTTTTTTTTTTTTTTTTACCGACAATATGTATTGAATCGGTTGCCAACACCTTTAGGGGCGCGTCACGTCCTTCTTTCTGTGCTGATCGCGAGCGAAGCGAGCGCGAAATTTTTGACTTTTTTTTTTTTTTTTTTTTTTTTTTTACCCACAATATTTATTCAATCGGTCGCCAACACTTTTAGGGGTGCGTCACGTCCTCTTTTCTCTGCTGATCGCGAGCGAAGCGAGCGCGAAATTTTGACCTTTTTTTCTCTTTTTAATTCTTTTTTTTCTTTAAGAAAAAATATTGATTTCATAGGTCGCGAACATTTTTACGGGATGCAACATCGTTTATTTGTTTTTCCAACCGTCTTTCTGTCTTGAGCCCCCGCCAAGTTAACTTTATGGTGGACAAAAACTATGTGCGGTGGGTTACCGCGGGGTTCTCCCGTTTCCTCCCACTTTCTTCATTCCACCACCATTTCAATCATTTCTCATAATCAGCGCCTCTTTTAGCCTAAGCGGCATAACGTGGGACGTAAAACAAAGATTTCCTTTAGTTGCTTTCTGTCTTGATTACGAGCGCGAAATTTTTTACTTTTTTTTTCTTTCTTTTGATATTATTCATTTAATAGGACGGCAACACCTTTACGGGCCGCCGCGTCGTCGTTTACACTTCTTCAGCCCATATTCTTTCTGCTTGTTCGTTTTCCGGCATCTTGTTATCACCGCCCGCGGCAATGCCTATGTCTTTCATCGCTTTTTGAAGCAAATCTTTAATAAATATGCACTCTCACATTTGTACTAATATGCATACCACAGTGGATAGACTGTAACTAGGAAAGCAGAAGCCTGCATATCATATTATTTAACAGTTGAAAGTGAACTGTCATTTTAAGTTTGATTTTGATCAGATGAGTGCAGTTCAACTCGTCGACAATTGTGAAGATTCTCGAGGTTAGGGACCATCCATTTTGTGCTTTGTAATGAAAATGGCTGCAGCCAAACTTCTCTGATCTGAATGAAACTTGGCATGATGATACATCTTGACCTGCTCTACAAGTTTATTTAGTATTTTCCGTTGCGCAGGCTTTTGCTTCTCCAGGTTCTCCCATGGAACTGAGAAACGTATTCAGTCGAACTTCTGCGGTAAGTCAGTATATCATCCTGAGAAGTTTGATCGAGATAGCAGAGGTTCGACTATTCGTTTTTCAATTCCATGTGATATTACAACACGGTGAACTAAATTTATATAGAAACACTTTGATTTTGTTTTGTTTTTTGCTAGCATTAAACTGAGAAAATGTTATTCAATAGACAGAGAACACCACTCAAAGAAAAGTACATCATAAGAATATATATATGGTTGCTGTGGTTCTCGGTTTAATTTGCTAGTTAAGAAACTTGCTCTAAATAAGTACATCTTACAGGTGAAAAACTAAGCCAGGCGATAGAATTAAATATAAAGTTATACACTTTTATTTTACGTTTACTAGTGTTGGGTTACTACTGTAAAATAAGTCAGTATATATGAAAGATAACTGTATTAGGTACTATTTTCCACCGGCGGTGTATTCTTGCATAGTGTACTTAATGTTTACAAGCGGGGCGCTACTAGTATGGATGCATGACAAGTGCTATTGAAACTCGAAAACTAACTGGTTTCCACTACCCTTGCTTATACGTATACCCGCGTCGCCTTCGCTCCTGTTCACTTTGGACGCACATTCTTGCTATCGCTCAGGCCCCCAGCTTTCTCCTGTTTTGGCTCCCTTAAATAGTATTCGTGCTTTTTATTGGCCACCTGGCAAAGCACTTGTAATGATTTTACACCAGTAACTCTAAAATACATGTGTATTACTTTATTTAATTCTGTCGTCTGCAGAATTTTTTTTTTTTTCGTACAAATATGCCTTTTCATGCAGAACACTGAATTTTGCCTGTAAATTTTTGAGAATATGCTGTGACGAAACTTGAGCACCGTTCTTCTTTTCTTTCTTATCACGAGTCTTCTTTAGCCTAATGAGCACAATCATCACACGATAACGACTATTCTTTTCATTTAACTTGTAAACAAGTTGAACTAATAATAATAATTGATGTACAAAGGAGAAGTGTCCTACATATTTGAGGTAAAAAATAAAATAAATATACTTCTACTTCATCCGTGTTTACAAAGTTAAATGTTATCGATTTACAAAAAATGGTCACCTATCCACACACTGACCAGGCTCGACACTGCTTGACCATACATATTAAAACATCGGTCCCACTGAATACACAAGTAGTAAGCACATTCACATAAAAATAATTAGGATTACAGTATATAAAATGCGTTAATTAAAATAGCAAATGCCTTACCTTATCACAGGCGATCCAAAGCCACTGCACATCATCTGCTACGCACACTATATTCCTCCAATATTTCACTCACTTCCTATATCACGCAACAGAAAATATTAATAAAATTCACTTAGCAACATTTTCATTTTTAATCAACAATACGTATAACAATTAAGAATAAAATTAATTGTGAGCACATTGTTATAATTAGAATACTGTTTTTATTCGTTTACAAATATGGGATTAATATAGAGCTGGCAGCAACAATATATACAACTCATCCTGTATGTATCGTAAATCCTAACTTGAGAAGACATCTCTGACGCAAACAATGAGACAAGAAATCAAATACTATATCCGACACATTTGGGGTTTATTGAACTTCAATGTTGGAAGATACCACCTTGTCGGTAGTACAAATGTAATATCCTTACAACACGCGGAACTTTTGCCAGGCATATCTAGGAATTTGGGAAGATTAATTGATATCCTTAATGTGCAATGTATGATTATGACGCATTGTTATGTACACGCAGACGGAACCAGGACAATCTATAGATGACATTTGCACTGTGTTTGGACAATTTGTTCGCAGAAAATAACCGTTTTTGTCTATGAATACTTGAGAACATGGAAGGTATGAGATATACATTTTATGCGCAAATATTATAATACAAATCATTGTTAGTTTGGTGGATGCGTGAAAGAAAGAAAAGGAGTAGATTTTTGCAGACGTCCGGATATAAAGCGAGAACTGAGAATACGCATCTATAACATCTATTTTCTTTGTGTTAATGATATCGATGAACTAAACGGGGAAACTAAAATACAACTGTTTGCAGTATAATTCGAAGTATAGTCAAGTGCAGAGGCGTACTCACGGGGTGTCCACCGGGTGCGGACTCCTCGCAAAAGTTCCTAAGTGAACATACATTTGCAGACTTTCTCATTAAATGTAGTTATTAACAGGGAAAATATTGATGTATCATCAATATAAATCTGATCTTACACTTCATCTGTACTCTGTCTGTATCATGTTTTTGTGAAAAAGTAAGTGGAATATTTATCGTGTTTTCGAATGCAGAATAATAGTATATAGACATAGTGGCTTGTAGTATTGGAACCTTGCCCCCCGAAGCTTGGATCCCTTAGAAGAAAAAAAAATGCATGCGCGCCTGGTGAAATGGTTAACGAATTCAGTTCACTCGATGAATCGACAGATAGTAATACACATTTCGACAGATCGACAGCATTCGACAGATACAGACATATGAAAGTAGCACAAGAATTAGGCGAAAGTCCGTGCGTTTCCTCAATTCACGTAGGAAACAACAGAAAATATCAACTACCATAAAATAATCCGTATATATATTTAATTTATTTGGAATAAAATAAATATAGAAACAACCTGTTCATACATAACTACGGTAAGTGCGTTAATTGCTAACGTAAGAACAAATATGAAACAAGGCACAAAATAAAAAAGAAAAATAAAGTTAAAGGGAATAAATATTTAGGCTTGATTGTCATTCGTATTAAGAAGCTGGGTAATAAAATGTTAAAATCTACAGAAAATTATGAAATTAAATCAGGATTTGAAATAAAAGTCTATACATTGGAAGTAGGCCAGGGAGTTTGCAAGGCAGATGTGTGCGACACGCGTTACTTTATAGATTCCCTTCATTGAACTATAGTAAGCAGTACGAAGATGGTACTTTGCGTATAATCACAGGAAGGATTGAAGTTAATTACCATGGTAATATAATTATTTATTGATAAGTATTTCCATGTTAAATTATGAAAATTATAAGCACAAGGAGGGTGAAAAAGTAGTGTGACCGACTTAGCAATGACTGAAACATAAAATAGAAAAGCGAATAAAAACAAATGCCTTTTGAGTTATGTGGAATAAAGTTTCTTCTAGCCAGTAAGGAAGAATAGGATCTGGTGCATTCATTGAATACCTGAAAAAAATCGTTTATCAAAATAGAAGGAAACACACTTATCGTTGTGGCAACTACGAACTTCTGTTTACCTCAGCCCGCCTCAGCAAGTGCTTTCTATCCGGTCCGCGCTCCGTAACCAAACTCAACGCTGCCTGCTAGCGAAAATTTCATTCTTCAGTATCGTTGAGTTTATTGCAGAAAGCAATGGCAGATACGGCATCAGCACCTGCAGCCCCGGCACAGGCTTCTCCTAAGAAGTCTGCAAAGCCTAAGAAACCAAAAACAACACCTTCTCATCCAAGAACATCAGAAATGGTGAACAACGCCATCAAGAATTTGAAGGAAAGGGGAGGAAGTTCACTGCAAGCTATTAAGAAATACATCTCTCAGAACTACAAAGTGGATGCCGAGAAGCTTGCTCCATTTATCAAGAAATACTTGAGAAGTGCAGTTGCTTCTGGGTCTTTGGTTCAGACCAAGGGAAAAGGTGCATCTGGATCGTTTAAGCTTAGTGCTTCATCGCTGAAGGAGAAGCCTGAAGGTGGATCTTCAACCAAGGCGAAACGATCAGCATCAAAGGAGAAGAAGCCTGCGAAAAAGAGCAGCTAAACGTCCCAAGAAGACTGGTGAAAAGAAAAAGGCTGCTGCTCCCAAACCTAAGAAATCACCATCTAAAGTGAAGAAGGCAAAAACTCCCAAGAAGCCAAAGGCCCCGAAGCCAAAGAAGGCTACAGCAAAACCGAAAAGTGCTAAGAAGGCTGCACCAAAGAAGAAGTAAATGTGTCAGTAAATCATCTGACATTTTAAAACGGCTCTTTTTAGAGCCATCAAATACTTTGAGAAGAGTAAAATTGTGCTTTTCCTATCATTATCACATGTTCATTCATAGCAATGTATAGTATACACGCAAGGGACTTTGAGTTTTCTTTTTAACCGAAGCACTTCTTGATGTAAGTGCTTTATAACAGAGGGGAATTGAGGGTGGGGAAAGAAAGCTTTCACGGGTGTCAAGAATGGTGTACTCGAAAAAAAATGGGGAACACATTACGTAATGTCAATTTGTGATCACTTACTTTTTCCTTGTTCCTATCTTCAAGTAGCGAAACAGTACAGAAAACGCACTTAATGCATTTGTTAGAAAAACTTTTGCAGGCTGACTGGGTTCGATTCTCGGTGGGAGCTCAAATGTTTCGCATTGCACGTTAATAAGTAGGTCCACGTTTGAAACAGCCTTGCTGCTGAAAGGGACACTAAACTAAAATCAACTCTTTTCAAGGCTGGGGTGAAAGAAATGTTCGAACTTATTACAACTCGTGAAAGTGAAGTAGACTATGTTTCAATTTAACGTCGTACTATTATGATTTTTATGATAAAGGAGACGGGTGATTACGCCTAATGAATGATGGAAATACTGGTGTAATGAGAAAGTGTTAGGAAAAGGGAACACGCTAATAACCACGGATACCGTCTTATAATTCGTAATATTGCTATAAAGAAAAATAGTAACACCAGCAGAAATGTAGGTGTACAATTGAACTGATGTTAAGTACAAACAGACACTTAAAGAAAGTTTAGTTTAACGTTTGCATTCAACAGCAGCGACCTCTGACAAAATAATATTACTTTTGCTACCTTGGAAGAAGTACATATTTCGCCTGCGAGTTCTATCAGATTAATAACGTTGAGAAGGGCAAACAGTGGTTGAATCGAAGTTAAGTTATGCAACATATGGCAAAATCGAACCCTTGACCACATAAAACGAAGATAATCAATCGGTAAACATAGGGGAAAACTAAAGAATATACTTGAAAGATAGGATGATATACGAAACGACAGGAAAACGAAGGTAGATGTATTAACTATGCAACATACGGCGTGAGAATTTAAAAAAAAAAGATAACAAGTATGGACAAGATCCTTGTTAGGATAACAGCATCTCTAAGTAGTGTATTGGTCCTAAAAAGGACCGTTTTTGAACTCAGTGCCAGAACTTCAAACTTAAGCACGTTCCCCACGGATGCGGCGAGCAAGCTGAATGTCCTTAGGCATGATTGTGACTCTCTTTGCGTGAATAGCACACAAGTTGGTGTCTTCGAAAAGCCCTACAAGGTAAGCTTCACTTGCCTCCTGTAAAGCCATGACAGCTGAGCTTTGGAAGCGAAGATCTGTCTTGAAATCTTGTGCAATTTCTCGGACGAGTCGTTGGAAGGGCAGCTTGCGGATGAGCAATTCAGTGCTCTTCTGGTAACGACGAATTTCTCGGAGAGCCACAGTACCAGGCCTGTAACGATGGGGCTTTTTCACTCCACCGGTAGCTGGAGCACTCTTTCTTGCAGCTTTGGTGGCAAGCTGCTTTCGAGGAGCTTTGCCTCCAGTAGATTTCCTAGCTGTCTGCTTGGTACGTGCCATTGCAGAGAAACAGAAACAGAAAATTTATAAGTAAGGACGCCCCTCAGGAAAGCCCGCGTCCTGGATAGTGAGTAAGGCATCAACCAACATTCTACATGCCTCTCCTCCATGCTGTTAGTAACCTATAGTATCTGTCGGTGGGGAGTGTGTGTACCGCGGCCTCTATCTTAAACGGAAGACATTTACACGCGAATCTGGTATTATGTGTAGATAGAAAGAAAGAAGGGTAAGCAAGAAGATAGGAAAGCGCGAGAGAAGTTATTTTGTTTTGATAGAGGGACAAAAAACCTGGAAGCCAGGAAAAAACCCCCTTGTCGGTCGTGCTGCATGCATAGGCAATTTACATGGCAAAACCACACTTGAAGGGGTGGTGAAAATCCATGTAAATAAGTCTGTAGTTGTATCTTTATAATGCTACTTCTGCAGTTTATTAATATTTAATCTGTTGTCATGTCTGTGTTGTCTGTAGTATGGAAGTGTTTTGTTAGTGGGGACTTTGTTATTTTTTTTTTATTATGTCATGCAATTCTGCTGCTTGTTCCGTTGTCTCGCCTGGTCGTCGTGATTTATTCCTGAAAAGAGAAACTTAGGTTGCTTTTGTTATTAGTGTCTATTGTATATTTCTATTACCCAGATTCGTCAATTTGTGCTAGTTATATACATATTTGTACATATATATTGATATGCTTATACACAAACATACTGTATTACCCTATTGTTTCTCGTTTGGTCAATGAAATGTTACGTGTTTAGTTTTTTGTTAATTATTATTATTATTTTTTATTTTTTATTTTTATTATTTTTTTAATTTATATTTTTATTATTATATTTTTTTTTGTTTTTATATTTTTTTTTATTTTTTTTTTATTTTTATTTTTATTTATTTTATATATATATATACATACACACTACACACATACATGCATGTATTTGAATTTTTTTTTTTTTTTTTTTTGCGTCTATAGTATACATACGCACACACATACATATATACACATATATACAATGTTATTCATGTACACATCCACGCATACACGCTCGGACATACGCACACTATCATAAACATATAGATATTCGTATACACAAGTGCACATACATGTACTCACTCATACAAACTTACATACTTACACATGCATTCACACCTACATACGTATACGCTCGTACATTTTTAAATATTTTACCGTTAGCTTAAGATAGGTTTTTCTCTATCCTCTGAGTAATAGAAGCTTTTATGGGTTTAGTATTAGGTGTAGTGGTCTCTTGTGTTTGGTGTAGGAGTTTATTGTGTAGGTGCCAATTTTATTTATTAAAGTGTTATTTATGTTATGTTTGTTGTTGTAAAGTGTTTTCGCTTGTGTCTTTATTACTTCAGCAATGGGCAGGATGTTCATACTATATTGTAATGGTTTTAATCTAGTATACCTAGGACAATTTGAGATTAATTTTATGATTTTATTTTGAAATGTCTGTAATTTCTTCATATTTCCTATCAGTGCATGTCCCCAAGCAGGGGCTGCATATGTGAGTATCGGTCTTATAAGTGTTTTGTATAGGGTTGCTTTTGCATTTCTACTAATGTTTTGGCTTGTTAATAGCGGTTTTAGTTCGGAAAGTCGGCCAGTGGCCTTGCCTATTTGCAGCTTGGTGTGTTCTTTGAAATTTAGGTTTCTATCCAGGGTGACACCGAGGTATTTTGCTTTATTAGACCAGTTTATTGGGGTATCAAAAATTTCAACGTTGGTGGTAGGGCTCTTTTTACGTTTTGTGAAATATACAGCCTCACATTTAGTGCTATTTATTTTTATTTTCCATTTGTTAAACCATTCTTCAAGTGTCGGAATGTGTCTCTGAATATATTTTACTGCCTGATTTGGTTGCCAGCTATGAGAATATATACATGTGTCATCTGCAAAGAGCGCTATGTTGGTGTCTTTATGTTTTGGTATGTCATTTACATAGATACTGAAGAGTACTGGCCCTAGGAGAGATCCCTGGGGGACACCTGCTTCTATTCTGCGATGGGTAGATTGGGAATTTACAACTGATACATAGAATTTACGGTTTTTCAGGTACGAAGAGATTAGTTTAACAATTGCAACTGTCACGACTTGTTTCAAATAATTGCGCGCTGAATGAAGTCAAGTTATATAAAGAGCAAAACCGTTAAATCAAGCTATTTCTCATTGGATAAAGTCAGTCGAAAAGGACAGTTCTCATTGGCTTAGACACGTTTTGTGTTTTTCCTCCGTGCTTTCCCTGCATGATCGAAGGAACAAAACCACGAGTCTTGGGCTGCTTGGGCTTGTATTTCTCGTGTGTGGTGAGCGAAGCAGTAACATATCGAAATGACAGGACGTGGAAAAGGAGGCAAGGGTCTTGGCAAAGGAGGTGCCAAGCGCCACCGTAAAGTTCTTCGTGACAACATCCAGGGTATCACCAAACCCGCTATTAGGCGTCTTGCTCGCCGTGGTGGTGTGAAGCGTATCTCTGGTCTCATTTATGAAGAGACCCGAGGAGTATTGAAAGTATTCCTGGAGAACGTAATCAGAGATGCTGTTACATACACAGAACACGCCAAGAGGAAGACAGTGACAGCTATGGATGTTGTGTATGCCTTGAAGAGGCAAGGAAGAACCCTGTACGGTTTCGGAGGTTAAGTTGGGGTTCCTCCTATTTTGGATATAAAATTGGCATAAACGGCTCTTTTCAGAGCCAACAAATTTATATAAAGGGAAAGATTTACTTTGTGCGATTTTCTGTTAGATTATAAGAATTCGTGTAACTACATTAAAGCCTTTTGATGCACACTAAATTACAGACGTAGAGAGATTAATTTGAGAAAATCATACGTTTTTTTTTACATTATGTACGTTCATGTATACGTATTCATATCATGTAGCAGTATTAATGCTGGAGAAGGGGTTCTGGTTGGAAATTGGCGATTTGTTGGAAGTAGCGAGCATGAGAGATGCGAAACGCAAGTCGGAATTTCTGTTCTGACAGTAGGATGTACGTATAGAGGCTTATACAACTTCTATACTGTGCTGTGAGGGGCGAATAATGCGTTAGAAACCTGAATCTTGTCCTTTATCTTGTTTACGTGGTCTTGGGTTCGATTTCTTTCTTTTGCGGTAGTGTCTATTGTGATTTACATGTAAATTAATGACACTTCGTAGCGGGTTACTAAAATAAAGAGTAATACAAATATGAGATGTAGGTTAATGCATTGTATACTTCACATTATTTACTAAAGAAAGGCAGTAGTTACAAGAAACCTAGGCTCGCTCGTTGGGCACAGTAGCAAATGAGTTCTGAGATCAGAGAATAAGAGTAGTTGCGTATTACAAACCATATACATATAACACATATCACACAAATATGAATATCGACCTTGCAAAGAATAAATCGTACTTAAGTGTGCATTTAATGTCATTACTATGTTGCAAAAGAAATTTAGGAAAGTTTTCTGATCCGCTCTGTTCATGATGTCATTGGGGCATAGTAATGAACAATAATAAATGTCGAGAACATATTGAACAGAGTAATTTCAGCCAAGCCAACGCAAGAGAGAAACATGAGTGCTTTAAGAATGTTGGAAATTCCTTTGTCTAGCATGAAGTACATGAGAATATGTGGTATGAGGTTTTCTTCCATTGCTGAGAATCTGGGCTCGACTGTCCTGTCCTCTGGGTAATATGAGCCCGATGTACGCAAATATCAAAAAAATGTAGCTAGCGACAATACAAAAGGTAATGATCTTATAATTAATAATGTAGTGGGAACTAAGCACATCGCTGTTTGGAGTATTCTAAAGTTAGTGTGACTTCCTATGGGCTTCAATTACGATCGACGACTACACATATACTAATTAATCGAATAGCAGCGAGAATTTCGAATGAAACTAAGCAACTATCTCAGACACTTTTGATGAGTCTGTATATCGAAAACAATTCATTTCAATCGTAAATCTCCTCTATAAAGGGGTTTGTGGCCCTCATAAGGGCCGATTTGTATGAGATATAGGTCTTACATTTATGCCTTCTTCTCAGTTTTCTTGGGCAGAAGTACAGCTTGAATGTTGGGCAAAACACCACCCTGAGCGATTGTAACTCCAGACAACAACTTGTTTAATTCCTCGTCGTTACGGATAGCTAACTGCAGATGACGTGGAATAATCCTAGTCTTCTTGTTGTCACGAGCAGCGTTGCCTGCCAACTCAAGAACTTCAGCTGCCAGGTATTCCATGACTGCAGCCAAATACACGGGAGCGCCAGCACCAACTCGTTCGGCATAGTTACCCTTTCGCAAAAGACGATGGATTCTGCCTACTGGGAATTGAAGGCCAGCCCTGCTGGAGCGGGACTTGCTCTTTCCCTTGACTTTTCCACCTTTGCCGCGACCAGACATTGTTCAATATTCTTTCGTAATAAGATGAGAGGAAAAATTGCGGCCTCCACAGGTTATCTTGACAAATTGGTCGAGTTGGAGTTCCGGGCTATAAGCCCCTGCCTCTTATATGAGATGATAATCCATTTGAAGTGACGGCATGTGAAGTGATGACCAAATCAGCCACTGTCGCTGATCGCCAGGGAATGTGGATTCTGGTAGAAGTCCTGTATGATGCCTGGGGAGCTGTGAGTCCGGTCGTTGCTGTTGAGAGAGTTTTAGCGCTGGAAGCTGAGACGAGTCTTGATTGGCAGCAGCGATGACCAATGAGGCGGCCTGGAGTGGCCCTCATAAGGGTGTGGTCCTGAATGTATGGAAAGAACGTGATTAATTGAAGAATTCACTAAGCATGTCAATGAAGATTGACAGCTTGCTGAACAGGTCTTGTTCTTCTTTCAGTTTCGGCATATACTTCTTGAGGAGAGGGAGTAATTTGAAGAGTTCAAAGTCCTTTAAGAGTTGAAGAAGGTCCTTTAAGGAATTGGCAGCAGTGTCTTCGGATGCTGAAGGAGATGTATCTTTCGTTGGAAGAGAAGGCCAGGAGGTCCGGTCATCTGTACTGGAAAAGGGCTTGGTGGGCTTCGTGGTTGGTTGTGTCGTGGGAGTCGGCGTGGTTTCTGAAGAAGCGGTCTTGTTGGTTTTCCCCTGGAGTAGGCGTTGAAGTTTAGGACATCCTGAGTAATTAGCAGGGTGATCTCCCGTGCAATTGACGCATTTAGCAGGCGTGAGTGAGTCTCGTTTGTTGCACTCAAAAGTCCAGTGGGCACCGGCACATTTGACACAGCGAGGTTGTGCATTACAAGTACTTTGGCCGTGGCCAAAACGTTGGCACTTGTAGCATTGCAAATAGGCTTTAGAACGATACTGTTCAATACGGATCTTCATGTGAAGTAGGAGGTCTTCCTTGAAAATTGATGTGGCTCGCAAGGTTTTCCTCATTGTCACTAAGAAAAGGGGAAAGAAAGTTTTCCCGAACGGGTCTTGTGTGTTCCGTTTAGATAGTTGGATGACTGAAAGGACTGGATAACCTTTGTCCTTCAGTTCAGAAATGATGTCATCAACATTGGTGTCAAGAGGCAAATGACGAATCACTGCTTTGACAACGTCATTCTTTTTCTGAATTTCCGTTGCGTATTCAAGCTTTTCTTCTGAGCAAATTTCTTGTATAACAGAAAAGTCTTCCTGCAGAGTACACTTGATCTTGATGAAGCCTTTCATAAAGCGAAAGGTGGGGGTTTCCTTACACTTCCGCTGCATCTTAGCTATGAGTGCGTAGCCTCGATAATATGGGCAGTTGTAGATGTACATCCAAGTTTTGGATGTGTCATTGGTAGCATCCATCGGTTCTGGGTCGCTGTTGGCTCCTGTAAGAGCCGCAAATTTGTTTGAGGTATGAACCGGAGTCACAGGTTCTGTAGATGGTTTGCAAGTCTTCTTTGGTAAGTGAAATTCTGCATCTAGTGCATCTGAACTTGGTTGGCTGGTTGGGGTAGCGGTGGTGGAGTTCCCTTGAGACACAGATTGTATCATTTGGAGAGCCATTTTGCTGTAATCTGGTGAGGTCTGCTGTGTCGAGGGAGCTGGTGAGTTAGGCCTGGGTGATTCTGTAGGGTCACCATAGACTTCCTTGTGATGTATGCGGGGGTGCGGTCCGGAACACCAGGCGCACGTATCTTCACATCCCCAAATATCTAACGTATTAAACTGTCTGGGATCCGCTGGTATCTCCCGTTCATAATTGTAATAACGACCTGTACGTATGCGAAGATTCACTACACGTTTTTCGGTTGTCATGTTTGAAGCGCGAGTAAGTGCCTTCATTCCTCACTGATTTCCCGACGCTGTATGCGGCCTCCCATGAATCAAGTCAGTTTTGTTACTACTTCAAGCGTGCACCCGAGTGCATCAAATGAAAAGCAAGGCAGTTGGCGCGAATTGAAACACGTACTGTAATTTAAATGAAGTCGATAAATCGGCGGACACATCTAATTTTGCTGAACGAGTGAGTCATCATGCCACCAAAAACTAGCGGAAAGGCTGCAAAGAAGGCTGGTAAAGCCCAAAAGAATATCTCCAAGGGAGATAAGAAGAAGAAGAGGAGGAGGAAGGAGAGCTATGCCATTTACATCTACAAAGTTTTGAAGCAAGTGCATCCTGACACTGGCATATCTAGCAAAGCTATGAGTATCATGAACAGCTTTGTTAATGACATCTTCGAGCGTATTGCTGCTGAAGCTTCTCGTTTGGCCCATTACAATAAGCGGTCAACTATCACCAGCCGGGAAATCCAAACAGCTGTGCGCCTTCTTTTGCCTGGTGAACTTGCCAAGCACGCTGTAAGTGAGGGTACGAAGGCTGTTACCAAGTACACAAGCTCTAAGTAAAAATCTTCTTCAAGATTTTTCATTTCAAACGGTCCTTGTCAGGACCAACACATTATTCGAAAGAGTTAAATCACGAAATTTGCTTCATTCTGTTATGTAGAAACACGTTGAAATCCAATTTCTATATGCTGTTAGTAAAAAAGTAAAGCACATAGCGGAGATGTGTCGTGCTTGTATACGAAAGGCATTTACTCGCCGGAGATCTACACTTAGTCATAATAATTTACTTTTAAAAAGTGGTAATACATTCCGTGTTAAGTATAGTAGTAGGTGCACACGGATCGGAAATCAGGTTATTTTAATGTGCCGTGCAAATAAACAGGCTGTTAGTGTAAGAAATAGTGGGTATAACGCTTAGAATATCGATTAATCGCTATGAAATAATGTTGATAAATTATCTCTTGAAAGTACTATAAAATTAATGTTTCTAGTATTTTCGTACTTGAAGGATAATGAAATTTGAAAAAGAGATGCCAACAGCACCTGGTGTTCCCAGGCGGTCACCCATCCAAGTACTGACCAGGCCCGATGCTGCTTGACTTCGGTGATCGGACGAGAACCGGTATATTCAGCATGGTATGGCCGTTGGCGAATGCATATGGCTTCGAGTGAGTTATTGTAGCTACGTAGGTTTGTCGGTGAATACTCAAAAAGACCAGCGCGTGGAAAGCGTTGCTAATTGTTTTAAGTAATGCATGATTACGAAATTATCGTGGTGAACGATGTGAGAATATTCGTCTTTGTGAAAAACAAAATTAGAAAAAGTATACCAACAGCACCTGGTGTTCCCAGGCGGTCACCCATCCAAGTACTGACCAGGCCCGATGCTGCTTGACTTCGGTGATCGGACGAGAACCGGTATATTCAGCATGGTATGGCCGTTGGCAACTACCTTTTCTTCAATGTCCTGTTAAGGAAGTATGTTTTAAGTAAGAATTGACATTATTAACTATAAAGGCAAGCATATTAACGTCGTTAACATTACTTGGAATATACTAATATTCGAATAAATATTTGAATGTTCGAATGATGAGTGATTCGGATGTTCATAGTGCCACTGTGTCCTATCGAGTTTACTATCACGAACCACGTATGAAATTGTATATAAATAAATAAAAATAAATCCTTTATTAAGTATTGATTACAGGAAAAAGGCAAACTTACATTCTTTAATGTACACAATGAAATGTATGAAAGATATTTTTAAGATATGTTTCACTTACCCTTTATAACGCAAGGTAGTTTTCAGTGTAGCATTCTCTTCAGCTGCGAGATAACGTAAGGCAGATGATCATTCAGTCGTGAAGCACTAAAATGTAATATACATTTTAACTATTATCGATAAGAATTATTTACTGCAGGGATGCAAATAAAGTGAGGCAAATTAGTAAATAAAAACCGATACTGTAACTGATAATATAATTAGTTGTATCTGTATTAGTTGTATATACAGTAATCGCACGATTATCCGCGGAGTTGGATGTTGGCATAATCGCGCATAATCAGCAGTATGAGCAGAAAAGGGAAATGAAATGAAATATTTAGATTTACGTCGCATACTTATACCGGTTACGCTAAAGGAGACGGTGATGATGAGTACTGAATGAAGAAAGTGGGAGGAAACGGGAGAAACCCGAGAAAACCCATGAGCACGGTCTTTATGCACGACAAAGTTCACACGGCACGAGCTGGGATTGAATCAGGGACCCCAAGCACCGGAGGCCAAAAAACGGACAAAAAGTCTTTCGTGCAACTTTCGTTTTCGGTAAAAAGTTTACACATAATTTAGAAAGAGTAGTTTTCTGGTCTTTTTATTTCACAAGTTGGTTCATGTCTATATTTTTTACATGCATAAAAAATTTTTCAACTCCCTTGCTTATTTCCTGTTAAAGACCTCTACCTCTGATTGTATTTTTTGCACATATTCTTATTGTTTTCAGACAACATTTCTAAAAGCGTAATTTATCGTCAGCAAGAAAAGAAAAGGAAAGCCTCGGATAGTGGAATGTGTACTGTATATATATATATATATATATATATATATATATATATACGTATTAGTATATAGTTTTATTTTATACGTCTCCTATTATTACACAATGTGCAGATATTGTCAAAGCGCAAGTAAATATGTATAACTCCCCGTTCTGCACTTAATAACTTGAAAGAAGTTCGGGGAAGGTAGTGTAACAGAAAGTGCAAACAGAAATGAGGGTTTAAAGGCATTTAATATTATTCCGTAGTAGTATGATTTTTTGTAAAAAAAAAAATATATATATATATATATATATATATATATATATATATCTAAACATACATATTCAATGATATAGTAAGAGGTTAGCAGCACTGATAGAACTGCAGAAAGTACAAAACCGTTAATAAGAAAGAGAGAGAGATGGTGGCCGCTTTTGTGCTTTTCATTGGCTAATTCCGAATTGCGCGCGAATACGTACGAGATTTCTTTCTTTTTCCTCTTCGCAGCCCAGATGTTGCCAATTAGAAGTTTTTAGTACTACATTTGTATGAAAATGTTGCCTTTAAGAAATGTGGTTTGCATACAGAGAAAAGAGCAAAATGAATATTTACCTTAGTGGGCATGAAAAAAGACGAAACATTTTGCAAGATGGACACACGAACTTCCTTAATGCAGGCGTTCAGTACATTATTGTAAAGAAAAAAACACTAAAAAGAATTACTTCAATATCCCTAGCAACATTCAACAATTCATAGAGAAAAATCTTTATTTTGAGAACAATGGAAAACTATGTAATTGTAGATAACTACTAAATTTAATGATTAAGGAAAACGTTTAGGCCCGGCCCTTCAGAAAGAAAGTGCACAGAATATTCTCTCATGGAAGCAATTGCAAAATCAACATTTTGTTTGCATTTGTTTGCAGTTATAATTAGAGGATCTATATACAGGGTGTTCGAAAAAGAATGTATCCTCTTGAAAGAAAATATTCTCTGGGCCCCTAATCCTTTATATACCGAAAGGAAGTTTGTATAGCATTTTTTCTTACCTTCGTTAGAAGAATTGAAAGTGACTACTATCGTGACACGGGAGATATTTAATCGATAGTCGAATTACTCACATACTCGAATGAACACGTCTCTTGTAAGGAGAGGAAAGGCTTCTGTGATCCGCTATCGCAGCTGTGTCATATCTGCAGAGAATGTTAGGACACAAACGTGATCTTTGAGAGCCTCGTGAAAAGAAGTCGCATAGTATCATGTGTGGAGACATCGGGGCCATCTGAAGAACGCTTCATCATTAGGACCAAGGGCGAGTTACGAAACACTCTGGGATATATTTATTAACATAACTTCTCGTCATTCTGCAAGTGTGGTGGAGCTCCATCCTATTGGAAAAGGAAACCTCGGGAGCCCTCTTCATGTGTAGGTATCGTTCACATCTGAAGCATGTGAAGATAGATTACTGTACTATCGTGTACCTAAAATCATTTTCTACGAATACGAACATGTCTACACTGAAGGCAGTGCAGCTCTTTTTCTCTTTTTTTTGGTCATGTATTGTAACGCGGGGCAATGCACACAATAACATGTAATGTTGTGTATCATCATAAAGGGCCAGGGCGATGATTGGATCTTGATGGACGTGGAGAACTGATAGGTGATGTGAGTGGTATTGTGATCTATGGTTGTATGTTTACTGATGAATGCATAAGGAGAGGTGAAGGGGTTGCCTTTTTTTTTATGTCGATCGGGAGGGAAGCGATTGGGAAACTTTTGACTTTGTTTTTCAACCGAATATATTGATTGAATAGGTCGCCGACAATTTTACGGGGCGTCACGTCGTTGCCTTTTTCATGTCGATCGCGAGCGAAGCGAGCGTTTTTTTTTTTTTTTTTTTTTTTTTTTTTTTTTTTTTTTTTACCGACAATATGTATTGAATCGGTTGCCAACACCTTTAGGGGCGCGTCACGTCCTTCTTTCTGTGCTGATCGCGAGCGAAGCGAGCGCGAAATTTTTGACTTTTTTTTTTTTTTTTTTTTTTTTTTTACCCACAATATTTATTCAATCGGTCGCCAACACTTTTAGGGGTGCGTCACGTCCTCTTTTCTCTGCTGATCGCGAGCGAAGCGAGCGCGAAATTTTGACCTTTTTTTCTCTTTTTAATTCTTTTTTTTCTTTAAGAAAAAATATTGATTTCATAGGTCGCGAACATTTTTACGGGATGCAACATCGTTTATTTGTTTTTCCAACCGTCTTTCTGTCTTGAGCCCCCGCCAAGTTAACTTTATGGTGGACAAAAACTATGTGCGGTGGGTTACCGCGGGGTTCTCCCGTTTCCTCCCACTTTCTTCATTCCACCACCATTTCAATCATTTCTCATAATCAGCGCCTCTTTTAGCCTAAGCGGCATAACGTGGGACGTAAAACAAAGATTTCCTTTAGTTGCTTTCTGTCTTGATTACGAGCGCGAAATTTTTTACTTTTTTTTTCTTTCTTTTGATATTATTCATTTAATAGGACGGCAACACCTTTACGGGCCGCCGCGTCGTCGTTTACACTTCTTCAGCCCATATTCTTTCTGCTTGTTCGTTTTCCGGCATCTTGTTATCACCGCCCGCGGCAATGCCTATGTCTTTCATCGCTTTTTGAAGCAAATCTTTAATAAATATGCACTCTCACATTTGTACTAATATGCATACCACAGTGGATAGACTGTAACTAGGAAAGCAGAAGCCTGCATATCATATTATTTAACAGTTGAAAGTGAACTGTCATTTTAAGTTTGATTTTGATCAGATGAGTGCAGTTCAACTCGTCGACAATTGTGAAGATTCTCGAGGTTAGGGACCATCCATTTTGTGCTTTGTAATGAAAATGGCTGCAGCCAAACTTCTCTGATCTGAATGAAACTTGGCATGATGATACATCTTGACCTGCTCTACAAGTTTATTTAGTATTTTCCGTTGCGCAGGCTTTTGCTTCTCCAGGTTCTCCCATGGAACTGAGAAACGTATTCAGTCGAACTTCTGCGGTAAGTCAGTATATCATCCTGAGAAGTTTGATCGAGATAGCAGAGGTTCGACTATTCGTTTTTCAATTCCATGTGATATTACAACACGGTGAACTAAATTTATATAGAAACACTTTGATTTTGTTTTGTTTTTTGCTAGCATTAAACTGAGAAAATGTTATTCAATAGACAGAGAACACCACTCAAAGAAAAGTACATCATAAGAATATATATATGGTTGCTGTGGTTCTCGGTTTAATTTGCTAGTTAAGAAACTTGCTCTAAATAAGTACATCTTACAGGTGAAAAACTAAGCCAGGCGATAGAATTAAATATAAAGTTATACACTTTTATTTTACGTTTACTAGTGTTGGGTTACTACTGTAAAATAAGTCAGTATATATGAAAGATAACTGTATTAGGTACTATTTTCCACCGGCGGTGTATTCTTGCATAGTGTACTTAATGTTTACAAGCGGGGCGCTACTAGTATGGATGCATGACAAGTGCTATTGAAACTCGAAAACTAACTGGTTTCCACTACCCTTGCTTATACGTATACCCGCGTCGCCTTCGCTCCTGTTCACTTTGGACGCACATTCTTGCTATCGCTCAGGCCCCCAGCTTTCTCCTGTTTTGGCTCCCTTAAATAGTATTCGTGCTTTTTATTGGCCACCTGGCAAAGCACTTGTAATGATTTTACACCAGTAACTCTAAAATACATGTGTATTACTTTATTTAATTCTGTCGTCTGCAGAATTTTTTTTTTTTTCGTACAAATATGCCTTTTCATGCAGAACACTGAATTTTGCCTGTAAATTTTTGAGAATATGCTGTGACGAAACTTGAGCACCGTTCTTCTTTTCTTTCTTATCACGAGTCTTCTTTAGCCTAATGAGCACAATCATCACACGATAACGACTATTCTTTTCATTTAACTTGTAAACAAGTTGAACTAATAATAATAATTGATGTACAAAGGAGAAGTGTCCTACATATTTGAGGTAAAAAATAAAATAAATATACTTCTACTTCATCCGTGTTTACAAAGTTAAATGTTATCGATTTACAAAAAATGGTCACCTATCCACACACTGACCAGGCTCGACACTGCTTGACCATACATATTAAAACATCGGTCCCACTGAATACACAAGTAGTAAGCACATTCACATAAAAATAATTAGGATTACAGTATATAAAATGCGTTAATTAAAATAGCAAATGCCTTACCTTATCACAGGCGATCCAAAGCCACTGCACATCATCTGCTACGCACACTATATTCCTCCAATATTTCACTCACTTCCTATATCACGCAACAGAAAATATTAATAAAATTCACTTAGCAACATTTTCATTTTTAATCAACAATACGTATAACAATTAAGAATAAAATTAATTGTGAGCACATTGTTATAATTAGAATACTGTTTTTATTCGTTTACAAATATGGGATTAATATAGAGCTGGCAGCAACAATATATACAACTCATCCTGTATGTATCGTAAATCCTAACTTGAGAAGACATCTCTGACGCAAACAATGAGACAAGAAATCAAATACTATATCCGACACATTTGGGGTTTATTGAACTTCAATGTTGGAAGATACCACCTTGTCGGTAGTACAAATGTAATATCCTTACAACACGCGGAACTTTTGCCAGGCATATCTAGGAATTTGGGAAGATTAATTGATATCCTTAATGTGCAATGTATGATTATGACGCATTGTTATGTACACGCAGACGGAACCAGGACAATCTATAGATGACATTTGCACTGTGTTTGGACAATTTGTTCGCAGAAAATAACCGTTTTTGTCTATGAATACTTGAGAACATGGAAGGTATGAGATATACATTTTATGCGCAAATATTATAATACAAATCATTGTTAGTTTGGTGGATGCGTGAAAGAAAGAAAAGGAGTAGATTTTTGCAGACGTCCGGATATAAAGCGAGAACTGAGAATACGCATCTATAACATCTATTTTCTTTGTGTTAATGATATCGATGAACTAAACGGGGAAACTAAAATACAACTGTTTGCAGTATAATTCGAAGTATAGTCAAGTGCAGAGGCGTACTCACGGGGTGTCCACCGGGTGCGGACTCCTCGCAAAAGTTCCTAAGTGAACATACATTTGCAGACTTTCTCATTAAATGTAGTTATTAACAGGGAAAATATTGATGTATCATCAATATAAATCTGATCTTACACTTCATCTGTACTCTGTCTGTATCATGTTTTTGTGAAAAAGTAAGTGGAATATTTATCGTGTTTTCGAATGCAGAATAATAGTATATAGACATAGTGGCTTGTAGTATTGGAACCTTGCCCCCCGAAGCTTGGATCCCTTAGAAGAAAAAAAAATGCATGCGCGCCTGGTGAAATGGTTAACGAATTCAGTTCACTCGATGAATCGACAGATAGTAATACACATTTCGACAGATCGACAGCATTCGACAGATACAGACATATGAAAGTAGCACAAGAATTAGGCGAAAGTCCGTGCGTTTCCTCAATTCACGTAGGAAACAACAGAAAATATCAACTACCATAAAATAATCCGTATATATATTTAATTTATTTGGAATAAAATAAATATAGAAACAACCTGTTCATACATAACTACGGTAAGTGCGTTAATTGCTAACGTAAGAACAAATATGAAACAAGGCACAAAATAAAAAAGAAAAATAAAGTTAAAGGGAATAAATATTTAGGCTTGATTGTCATTCGTATTAAGAAGCTGGGTAATAAAATGTTAAAATCTACAGAAAATTATGAAATTAAATCAGGATTTGAAATAAAAGTCTATACATTGGAAGTAGGCCAGGGAGTTTGCAAGGCAGATGTGTGCGACACGCGTTACTTTATAGATTCCCTTCATTGAACTATAGTAAGCAGTACGAAGATGGTACTTTGCGTATAATCACAGGAAGGATTGAAGTTAATTACCATGGTAATATAATTATTTATTGATAAGTATTTCCATGTTAAATTATGAAAATTATAAGCACAAGGAGGGTGAAAAAGTAGTGTGACCGACTTAGCAATGACTGAAACATAAAATAGAAAAGCGAATAAAAACAAATGCCTTTTGAGTTATGTGGAATAAAGTTTCTTCTAGCCAGTAAGGAAGAATAGGATCTGGTGCATTCATTGAATACCTGAAAAAAATCGTTTATCAAAATAGAAGGAAACACACTTATCGTTGTGGCAACTACGAACTTCTGTTTACCTCAGCCCGCCTCAGCAAGTGCTTTCTATCCGGTCCGCGCTCCGTAACCAAACTCAACGCTGCCTGCTAGCGAAAATTTCATTCTTCAGTATCGTTGAGTTTATTGCAGAAAGCAATGGCAGATACGGCATCAGCACCTGCAGCCCCGGCACAGGCTTCTCCTAAGAAGTCTGCAAAGCCTAAGAAACCAAAAACAACACCTTCTCATCCAAGAACATCAGAAATGGTGAACAACGCCATCAAGAATTTGAAGGAAAGGGGAGGAAGTTCACTGCAAGCTATTAAGAAATACATCTCTCAGAACTACAAAGTGGATGCCGAGAAGCTTGCTCCATTTATCAAGAAATACTTGAGAAGTGCAGTTGCTTCTGGGTCTTTGGTTCAGACCAAGGGAAAAGGTGCATCTGGATCGTTTAAGCTTAGTGCTTCATCGCTGAAGGAGAAGCCTGAAGGTGGATCTTCAACCAAGGCGAAACGATCAGCATCAAAGGAGAAGAAGCCTGCGAAAAAGCCAGCAGCTAAACGTCCCAAGAAGACTGGTGAAAAGAAAAAGGCTGCTGCTCCCAAACCTAAGAAATCACCATCTAAAGTGAAGAAGGCAAAAACTCCCAAGAAGCCAAAGGCCCCGAAGCCAAAGAAGGCTACAGCAAAACCGAAAAGTGCTAAGAAGGCTGCACCAAAGAAGAAGTAAATGTGTCAGTAAATCATCTGACATTTTAAAACGGCTCTTTTTAGAGCCATCAAATACTTTGAGAAGAGTAAAATTGTGCTTTTCCTATCATTATCACATGTTCATTCATAGCAATGTATAGTATACACGCAAGGGACTTTGAGTTTTCTTTTTAACCGAAGCACTTCTTGATGTAAGTGCTTTATAACAGAGGGGAATTGAGGGTGGGGAAAGAAAGCTTTCACGGGTGTCAAGAATGGTGTACTCGAAAAAAAATGGGGAACACATTACGTAATGTCAATTTGTGATCACTTACTTTTTCCTTGTTCCTATCTTCAAGTAGCGAAACAGTACAGAAAACGCACTTAATGCATTTGTTAGAAAAACTTTTGCAGGCTGACTGGGTTCGATTCTCGGTGGGAGCTCAAATGTTTCGCATTGCACGTTAATAAGTAGGTCCACGTTTGAAACAGCCTTGCTGCTGAAAGGGACACTAAACTAAAATCAACTCTTTTCAAGGCTGGGGTGAAAGAAATGTTCGAACTTATTACAACTCGTGAAAGTGAAGTAGACTATGTTTCAATTTAACGTCGTACTATTATGATTTTTATGATAAAGGAGACGGGTGATTACGCCTAATGAATGATGGAAATACTGGTGTAATGAGAAAGTGTTAGGAAAAGGGAACACGCTAATAACCACGGATACCGTCTTATAATTCGTAATATTGCTATAAAGAAAAATAGTAACACCAGCAGAAATGTAGGTGTACAATTGAACTGATGTTAAGTACAAACAGACACTTAAAGAAAGTTTAGTTTAACGTTTGCATTCAACAGCAGCGACCTCTGACAAAATAATATTACTTTTGCTACCTTGGAAGAAGTACATATTTCGCCTGCGAGTTCTATCAGATTAATAACGTTGAGAAGGGCAAACAGTGGTTGAATCGAAGTTAAGTTATGCAACATATGGCAAAATCGAACCCTTGACCACATAAAACGAAGATAATCAATCGGTAAACATAGGGGAAAACTAAAGAATATACTTGAAAGATAGGATGATATACGAAACGACAGGAAAACGAAGGTAGATGTATTAACTATGCAACATACGGCGTGAGAATTTAAAAAAAAAAGATAACAAGTATGGACAAGATCCTTGTTAGGATAACAGCATCTCTAAGTAGTGTATTGGTCCTAAAAAGGACCGTTTTTGAACTCAGTGCCAGAACTTCAAACTTAAGCACGTTCCCCACGGATGCGGCGAGCAAGCTGAATGTCCTTAGGCATGATTGTGACTCTCTTTGCGTGAATAGCACACAAGTTGGTGTCTTCGAAAAGCCCTACAAGGTAAGCTTCACTTGCCTCCTGTAAAGCCATGACAGCTGAGCTTTGGAAGCGAAGATCTGTCTTGAAATCTTGTGCAATTTCTCGGACGAGTCGTTGGAAGGGCAGCTTGCGGATGAGCAATTCAGTGCTCTTCTGGTAACGACGAATTTCTCGGAGAGCCACAGTACCAGGCCTGTAACGATGGGGCTTTTTCACTCCACCGGTAGCTGGAGCACTCTTTCTTGCAGCTTTGGTGGCAAGCTGCTTTCGAGGAGCTTTGCCTCCAGTAGATTTCCTAGCTGTCTGCTTGGTACGTGCCATTGCAACTGTCACGACTTGTTTCAAATAATTGCGCGCTGAATGAAGTCAAGTTATATAAAGAGCAAAACCGTTAAATCAAGCTATTTCTCATTGGATAAAGTCAGTCGAAAAGGACAGTTCTCATTGGCTTAGACACGTTTTGTGTTTTTCCTCCGTGCTTTCCCTGCATGATCGAAGGAACAAAACCACGAGTCTTGGGCTGCTTGGGCTTGTATTTCTCGTGTGTGGTGAGCGAAGCAGTAACATATCGAAATGACAGGACGTGGAAAAGGAGGCAAGGGTCTTGGCAAAGGAGGTGCCAAGCGCCACCGTAAAGTTCTTCGTGACAACATCCAGGGTATCACCAAACCCGCTATTAGGCGTCTTGCTCGCCGTGGTGGTGTGAAGCGTATCTCTGGTCTCATTTATGAAGAGACCCGAGGAGTATTGAAAGTATTCCTGGAGAACGTAATCAGAGATGCTGTTACATACACAGAACACGCCAAGAGGAAGACAGTGACAGCTATGGATGTTGTGTATGCCTTGAAGAGGCAAGGAAGAACCCTGTACGGTTTCGGAGGTTAAGTTGGGGTTCCTCCTATTTTGGATATAAAATTGGCATAAACGGCTCTTTTCAGAGCCAACAAATTTATATAAAGGGAAAGATTTACTTTGTGCGATTTTCTGTTAGATTATAAGAATTCGTGTAACTACATTAAAGCCTTTTGATGCACACTAAATTACAGACGTAGAGAGATTAATTTGAGAAAATCATACGTTTTTTTTTACATTATGTACGTTCATGTATACGTATTCATATCATGTAGCAGTATTAATGCTGGAGAAGGGGTTCTGGTTGGAAATTGGCGATTTGTTGGAAGTAGCGAGCATGAGAGATGCGAAACGCAAGTCGGAATTTCTGTTCTGACAGTAGGATGTACGTATAGAGGCTTATACAACTTCTATACTGTGCTGTGAGGGGCGAATAATGCGTTAGAAACCTGAATCTTGTCCTTTATCTTGTTTACGTGGTCTTGGGTTCGATTTCTTTCTTTTGCGGTAGTGTCTATTGTGATTTACATGTAAATTAATGACACTTCGTAGCGGGTTACTAAAATAAAGAGTAATACAAATATGAGATGTAGGTTAATGCATTGTATACTTCACATTATTTACTAAAGAAAGGCAGTAGTTACAAGAAACCTAGGCTCGCTCGTTGGGCACAGTAGCAAATGAGTTCTGAGATCAGAGAATAAGAGTAGTTGCGTATTACAAACCATATACATATAACACATATCACACAAATATGAATATCGACCTTGCAAAGAATAAATCGTACTTAAGTGTGCATTTAATGTCATTACTATGTTGCAAAAGAAATTTAGGAAAGTTTTCTGATCCGCTCTGTTCATGATGTCATTGGGGCATAGTAATGAACAATAATAAATGTCGAGAACATATTGAACAGAGTAATTTCAGCCAAGCCAACGCAAGAGAGAAACATGAGTGCTTTAAGAATGTTGGAAATTCCTTTGTCTAGCATGAAGTACATGAGAATATGTGGTATGAGGTTTTCTTCCATTGCTGAGAATCTGGGCTCGACTGTCCTGTCCTCTGGGTAATATGAGCCCGATGTACGCAAATATCAAAAAAATGTAGCTAGCGACAATACAAAAGGTAATGATCTTATAATTAATAATGTAGTGGGAACTAAGCACATCGCTGTTTGGAGTATTCTAAAGTTAGTGTGACTTCCTATGGGCTTCAATTACGATCGACGACTACACATATACTAATTAATCGAATAGCAGCGAGAATTTCGAATGAAACTAAGCAACTATCTCAGACACTTT
The DNA here is from genome assembly GCF_964235325.1 of Thermobia domestica. Lineage (NCBI taxonomy): Eukaryota > Metazoa > Arthropoda > Insecta > Zygentoma > Lepismatidae > Thermobia > Thermobia domestica. The sequence goes on from NW_027656596.1 coordinate 44,644, forward strand.
TGATGAGTCTGTATATCGAAAACAATTCATTTCAATCGTAAATCTCCTCTATAAAGGGGTTTGTGGCCCTCATAAGGGCCGATTTGTATGAGATATAGGTCTTACATTTATGCCTTCTTCTCAGTTTTCTTGGGCAGAAGTACAGCTTGAATGTTGGGCAAAACACCACCCTGAGCGATTGTAACTCCAGACAACAACTTGTTTAATTCCTCGTCGTTACGGATAGCTAACTGCAGATGACGTGGAATAATCCTAGTCTTCTTGTTGTCACGAGCAGCGTTGCCTGCCAACTCAAGAACTTCAGCTGCCAGGTATTCCATGACTGCAGCCAAATACACGGGAGCGCCAGCACCAACTCGTTCGGCATAGTTACCCTTTCGCAAAAGACGATGGATTCTGCCTACTGGGAATTGAAGGCCAGCCCTGCTGGAGCGGGACTTGCTCTTTCCCTTGACTTTTCCACCTTTGCCGCGACCAGACATTGTTCAATATTCTTTCGTAATAAGATGAGAGGAAAAATTGCGGCCTCCCATGAATCAAGTCAGTTTTGTTACTACTTCAAGCGTGCACCCGAGTGCATCAAATGAAAAGCAAGGCAGTTGGCGCGAATTGAAACACGTACTGTAATTTAAATGAAGTCGATAAATCGGCGGACACATCTAATTTTGCTGAACGAGTGAGTCATCATGCCACCAAAAACTAGCGGAAAGGCTGCAAAGAAGGCTGGTAAAGCCCAAAAGAATATCTCCAAGGGAGATAAGAAGAAGAAGAGGAGGAGGAAGGAGAGCTATGCCATTTACATCTACAAAGTTTTGAAGCAAGTGCATCCTGACACTGGCATATCTAGCAAAGCTATGAGTATCATGAACAGCTTTGTTAATGACATCTTCGAGCGTATTGCTGCTGAAGCTTCTCGTTTGGCCCATTACAATAAGCGGTCAACTATCACCAGCCGGAGTAATTTGAAGAGTTCAAAGTCCTTTAAGAGTTGAAGAAGGTCCTTTAAGGAATTGGCAGCAGTGTCTTCGGATGCTGAAGGAGATGTATCTTTCGTTGGAAGAGAAGGCCAGGTGGTCCGGTCATCTGTACTGGAAAAGGGCTTGGTGTTGAAACACGTACTGTAATTTAAATGAAGTCGATAAATCGGCGGACACATCATAGAAAATGAGCTGAGTTTTGACGGAGACGGACGTGTATTCCTTCGCTCTCCAATGTCGAATCAAGCTGATCCTATACAAGAACTCCGTGAGCGCCAAGCTGCGATTATTCAAGACTTGCGAAACCAACAACAAGATGTATTAGAGAGAAACAAATCGCTTCTCTTTACTATATACAAACTTACATCTGGGAATCCAAAGTGTAGTGAATGTCCGGACTGCAGTAAACCCAGGCAAATCCCTGGCCCTTGTGAAATTCATATAGACGTTCTCCCAGTTGAACTTCGTAAAGACTATCATCGGACTCAGGCGGACATTTTCGGTCTGTCTCTACAATTGAAGCAACTAACGAATCAAGAATTTGACTATAATCTCTTCACTACCTTTCTACGGACTTTGAATACTGAAGATTCTGGACTCCCAGCAACTGCAACAAATTCCCCTCCGGGGGATCGTCTCTTTAAAAAGCCTAAAAGAACTGTGAAACCACGACCAGTGTTACCCACCACACTTCCTACTAATAATAGTTACTCTCCATTAACAACGCCTGAGCCCCCCCCCCAAGATTCAGGTGCTGAAAACATGGATATTTCTACTCAGGATACTACAAGTGAGAAAACAAAGACCAACCATAACTCCAATTCACAGCGCACTATCAAGTCTCTCACCATCTATGACTACCCTCAAGACAAAGGATATAGACTCACCCATGGTGCAAGTTCCGTCTGTAAGGAAATCCCATATTGTGCAGTGTATTCAGATAGAGTGAAATTCCAATGCAACAATCAAGAAGATTATCAGGCACTAATCAAGTTTTGTAAGGAATTTAAGCTACAATATGCGTTAGATCTAGTGAGGAAAGAAAAAGTTCTCAAAGTAGTAATCCGTCAACTGCCCATTGACGCCTCAGTGGAAAATATCAAGCAAGACCTGGAGAACCGTGGTTACCCCACTCTTTCAGTACATCAACTCAAAGGTCGAGGTGGAACCCCCTTTCCCCTCTACCTAGTAACTCTAGTCAAGACACCAACTTCGAATAGTATTTTTGAACTTCAATATTTGGAGTTTTATAAAATAAAAATCGAACCGTTCCGAGCTAGACCTTATATTCAGTGCTACAGATGCCAAAGGCTTGGGCATACCCAATCTTCTTGTTATGCAACTCCACGCTGTGTCAAGTGTGCTGGTGAACATATGACTTATCAATGTACAAGAAAAACTCAAGATGAAGCAGTAAAGTGTCCGAACTGTGGTGGTGGTCACCCCGCCAATTACCCAAGATGTCCAACAATTCATCGTGTTCTATCAAGAAGATCATCTCAAAATAAAGTACCGAAACCTCAGGACTTCCCCCCTCTTCAGAAGGGAACCCCACCTGAATCTACACCCAAGAAGCATCCACAATCTTCCTATGCAGAGAAAGCAAGCTCTTCATCCAAGAATTCACAAACTACATCACCCCCGCCTACTGAAGAATCAGCTGTTAGTTGGCACGACCTATTACAATTATTTCAAGATCTCCAGTTACCAAAACTTCTACAAGCAGTGCAGGAAAGATTTAGTGATATTAAATCAGCTCCAGATGTTTTCACAAAGCTAATTATCTTTTGTGAAATTCTTGAGGAACTTCAAGACTGATGGAATAGCAATTAACATACAGGACCAAAACCCTTTTCAGAGCCACTGTACTGGCTAACTTCCATTGGCCCTTCACCAACAGCCAATCACAGGCAGCCCTCTCCTTAAATCAACCAATCTCTTCCTTCCCCAGCTTTTCCTTCACTTTAACAAAACTCTGGATCTTCAATCAAGACTTCAATGAGCCGGCGTCGGTCTCCGGCCATTATCAGTTCTACGTTGTGCATCTACTCACTTCAAAATCTACTTCAAATGCGAGGCAGGGGACTTCCACTAGTCCCGGAACTCAACCACTCAATCAACCCGTCAATTATAACTTGGCAAATTGGCTTGGCGGACACATCTAATTTTGCTGAACGAGTGAGTCATCATGCCACCAAAAACTAGCGGAAAGGCTGCAAAGAAGGCTGGTAAAGCCCAAAAGAATATCTCCAAGGGAGATAAGAAGAAGAAGAGGAGGAGGAAGGAGAGCTATGCCATTTACATCTACAAAGTTTTGAAGCAAGTGCATCCTGACACTGGCATATCTAGCAAAGCTATGAGTATCATGAACAGCTTTGTTAATGACATCTTCGAGCGTATTGCTGCTGAAGCTTCTCGTTTGGCCCATTACAATAAGCGGTCAACTATCACCAGCCGGGAAATCCAAACAGCTGTGCGCCTTCTTTTGCCTGGTGAACTTGCCAAGCACGCTGTAAGTGAGGGTACGAAGGCTGTTACCAAGTACACAAGCTCTAAGTAAAAATCTTCTTCAAGATTTTTCATTTCAAACGGTCCTTGTCAGGACCAACACATTATTCGAAAGAGTTAAATCACGAAATTTGCTTCATTCTGTTATGTAGAAACACGTTGAAATCCAATTTCTATATGCTGTTAGTAAAAAAGTAAAGCACATAGCGGAGATGTGTCGTGCTTGTATACGAAAGGCATTTACTCGCCGGAGATCTACACTTAGTCATAATAATTTACTTTTAAAAAGTGGTAATACATTCCGTGTTAAGTATAGTAGTAGGTGCACACGGATCGGAAATCAGGTTATTTTAATGTGCCGTGCAAATAAACAGGCTGTTAGTGTAAGAAATAGTGGGTATAACGCTTAGAATATCGATTAATCGCTATGAAATAATGTTGATAAATTATCTCTTGAAAGTACTATAAAATTAATGTTTCTAGTATTTTCGTACTTGAAGGATAATGAAATTTGAAAAAGAGATGCCAACAGCACCTTTCCCAGGCGGTCACCCATCCAAGTACTGACCAGGCCCGATGCTGCTTGACTTCGGTGATCGGACGAGAACCGGTATATTCAGCATGGTATGGCCGTTGGCGAATGCATATGGCTTCGAGTGAGTTATTGTAGCTACGTAGGTTTGTCGGTGAATACTCAAAAAGACCAGCGCGTGGAAAGCGTTGCTAATTGTTTTAAGTAATGCATGATTACGAAATTATCGTGGTGAACGATGTGAGAATATTCGTCTTTGTGAAAAACAAAATTAGAAAAAGTATACCAACAGCACCTGGTGTTCCCAGGCGGTCACCCATCCAAGTACTGACCAGGCCCGATGCTGCTTGACTTCGGTGATCGGACGAGAACCGGTATATTCAGCATGGTATGGCCGTTGGCAACTACCTTTTCTTCAATGTCCTGTTAAGGAAGTATGTTTTAAGTAAGAATTGACATTATTAACTATAAAGGCAAGCATATTAACGTCGTTAACATTACTTGGAATATACTAATATTCGAATAAATATTTGAATGTTCGAATGATGAGTGATTCGGATGTTCATAGTGCCACTGTGTCCTATCGAGTTTACTATCACGAACCACGTATGAAATTGTATATAAATAAATAAAAATAAATCCTTTATTAAGTATTGATTACAGGAAAAAGGCAAACTTACATTCTTTAATGTACACAATGAAATGTATGAAAGATATTTTTAAGATATGTTTCACTTACCCTTTATAACGCAAGGTAGTTTTCAGTGTAGCATTCTCTTCAGCTGCGAGATAACGTAAGGCAGATGATCATTCAGTCGTGAAGCACTAAAATGTAATATACATTTTAACTATTATCGATAAGAATTATTTACTGCAGGGATGCAAATAAAGTGAGGCAAATTAGTAAATAAAAACCGATACTGTAACTGATAATATAATTAGTTGTATCTGTATTAGTTGTATATACAGTAATCGCACGATTATCCGCGGAGTTGGATGTTGGCATAATCGCGCATAATCAGCAGTATGAGCAGAAAAGGGAAATGAAATGAAATATTTAGATTTACGTCGCATACTTATACCGGTTACGCTAAAGGAGACGGTGATGATGAGTACTGAATGAAGAAAGTGGGAGGAAACGGGAGAAACCCGAGAAAACCCATGAGCACGGTCTTTATGCACGACAAAGTTCACACGGCACGAGCTGGGATTGAATCAGGGACCCCAAGCACCGGAGGCCAAAAAACGGACAAAAAGTCTTTCGTGCAACTTTCGTTTTCGGTAAAAAGTTTACACATAATTTAGAAAGAGTAGTTTTCTGGTCTTTTTATTTCACAAGTTGGTTCATGTCTATATTTTTTACATGCATAAAAAATTTTTCAACTCCCTTGCTTATTTCCTGTTAAAGACCTCTACCTCTGATTGTATTTTTTGCACATATTCTTATTGTTTTCAGACAACATTTCTAAAAGCGTAATTTATCGTCAGCAAGAAAAGAAAAGGAAAGCCTCGGATAGTGGAATGTGTACTGTATATATATATATATATATATATATATATATATATATATATATACGTATTAGTATATAGTTTTATTTTATACGTCTCCTATTATTACACAATGTGCAGATATTGTCAAAGCGCAAGTAAATATGTATAACTCCCCGTTCTGCACTTAATAACTTGAAAGAAGTTCGGGGAAGGTAGTGTAACAGAAAGTGCAAACAGAAATGAGGGTTTAAAGGCATTTAATATTATTCCGTAGTAGTATGATTTTTTGTAAAAAAAAAAATATATATATATATATATATATATATATATATATCTAAACATACATATTCAATGATATAGTAAGAGGTTAGCAGCACTGATAGAACTGCAGAAAGTACAAAACCGTTAATAAGAAAGAGAGAGAGATGGTGGCCGCTTTTGTGCTTTTCATTGGCTAATTCCGAATTGCGCGCGAATACGTACGAGATTTCTTTCTTTTTCCTCTTCGCAGCCCAGATGTTGCCAATTAGAAGTTTTTAGTACTACATTTGTATGAAAATGTTGCCTTTAAGAAATGTGGTTTGCATACAGAGAAAAGAGCAAAATGAATATTTACCTTAGTGGGCATGAAAAAAGACGAAACATTTTGCAAGATGGACACACGAACTTCCTTAATGCAGGCGTTCAGTACATTATTGTAAAGAAAAAAACACTAAAAAGAATTACTTCAATATCCCTAGCAACATTCAACAATTCATAGAGAAAAATCTTTATTTTGAGAACAATGGAAAACTATGTAATTGTAGATAACTACTAAATTTAATGATTAAGGAAAACGTTTAGGCCCGGCCCTTCAGAAAGAAAGTGCACAGAATATTCTCTCATGGAAGCAATTGCAAAATCAACATTTTGTTTGCAGTTATAATTAGAGGATCTATATACAGGGTGTTCGAAAAAGAATGTATCCTCTTGAAAGAAAATATTCTCTGGGCCCCTAATCCTTTATATACCGAAAGGAAGTTTGTATAGCATTTTTTCTTACCTTCGTTAGAAGAATTGAAAGTGACTACTATCGTGACACGGGAGATATTTAATCGATAGTCGAATTACTCACATACTCGAATGAACACGTCTCTTGTAAGGAGAGGAAAGGCTTCTGTGATCCGCTATCGCAGCTGTGTCATATCTGCAGAGAATGTTAGGACACAAACGTGATCTTTGAGAGCCTCGTGAAAAGAAGTCGCATAGTATCATGTGTGGAGACATCGGGGCCATCTGAAGAACGCTTCATCATTAGGACCAAGGGCGAGTTACGAAACACTCTGGGATATATTTATTAACATAACTTCTCGTCATTCTGCAAGTGTGGTGGAGCTCCATCCTATTGGAAAAGGAAACCTCGGGAGCCCTCTTCATGTGTAGGTATCGTTCACATCTGAAGCATGTGAAGATAGATTACTGTACTATCGTGTACCTAAAATCATTTTCTACGAATACGAACATGTCTACACTGAAGGCAGTGCAGCTCTTTTTCTCTTTTTTTTGGTCATGTATTGTAACGCGGGGCAATGCACACAATAACATGTAATGTTGTGTATCATCATAAAGGGCCAGGGCGATGATTGGATCTTGATGGACGTGGAGAACTGATAGGTGATGTGAGTGGTATTGTGATCTATGGTTGTATGTTTACTGATGAATGCATAAGGAGAGGTGAAGGGGTTGCCTTTTTTTTTATGTCGATCGGGAGGGAAGCGATTGGGAAACTTTTGACTTTGTTTTTCAACCGAATATATTGATTGAATAGGTCGCCGACAATTTTACGGGGCGTCACGTCGTTGCCTTTTTCATGTCGATCGCGAGCGAAGCGAGCGTTTTTTTTTTTTTTTTTTTTTTTTTTTTTTTTTTTTTTACCGACAATATGTATTGAATCGGTTGCCAACACCTTTAGGGGCGCGTCACGTCCTTCTTTCTGTGCTGATCGCGAGCGAAGCGAGCGCGAAATTTTTGACTTTTTTTTTTTTTTTTTTTTTTTTTTTACCCACAATATTTATTCAATCGGTCGCCAACACTTTTAGGGGTGCGTCACGTCCTCTTTTCTCTGCTGATCGCGAGCGAAGCGAGCGCGAAATTTTGACCTTTTTTTCTCTTTTTAATTCTTTTTTTTCTTTAAGAAAAAATATTGATTTCATAGGTCGCGAACATTTTTACGGGATGCAACATCGTTTATTTGTTTTTCCAACCGTCTTTCTGTCTTGAGCCCCCGCCAAGTTAACTTTATGGTGGACAAAAACTATGTGCGGTGGGTTACCGCGGGGTTCTCCCGTTTCCTCCCACTTTCTTCATTCCACCACCATTTCAATCATTTCTCATAATCAGCGCCTCTTTTAGCCTAAGCGGCATAACGTGGGACGTAAAACAAAGATTTCCTTTAGTTGCTTTCTGTCTTGATTACGAGCGCGAAATTTTTTACTTTTTTTTTCTTTCTTTTGATATTATTCATTTAATAGGACGGCAACACCTTTACGGGCCGCCGCGTCGTCGTTTACACTTCTTCAGCCCATATTCTTTCTGCTTGTTCGTTTTCCGGCATCTTGTTATCACCGCCCGCGGCAATGCCTATGTCTTTCATCGCTTTTTGAAGCAAATCTTTAATAAATATGCACTCTCACATTTGTACTAATATGCATACCACAGTGGATAGACTGTAACTAGGAAAGCAGAAGCCTGCATATCATATTATTTAACAGTTGAAAGTGAACTGTCATTTTAAGTTTGATTTTGATCAGATGAGTGCAGTTCAACTCGTCGACAATTGTGAAGATTCTCGAGGTTAGGGACCATCCATTTTGTGCTTTGTAATGAAAATGGCTGCAGCCAAACTTCTCTGATCTGAATGAAACTTGGCATGATGATACATCTTGACCTGCTCTACAAGTTTATTTAGTATTTTCCGTTGCGCAGGCTTTTGCTTCTCCAGGTTCTCCCATGGAACTGAGAAACGTATTCAGTCGAACTTCTGCGGTAAGTCAGTATATCATCCTGAGAAGTTTGATCGAGATAGCAGAGGTTCGACTATTCGTTTTTCAATTCCATGTGATATTACAACACGGTGAACTAAATTTATATAGAAACACTTTGATTTTGTTTTGTTTTTTGCTAGCATTAAACTGAGAAAATGTTATTCAATAGACAGAGAACACCACTCAAAGAAAAGTACATCATAAGAATATATATATGGTTGCTGTGGTTCTCGGTTTAATTTGCTAGTTAAGAAACTTGCTCTAAATAAGTACATCTTACAGGTGAAAAACTAAGCCAGGCGATAGAATTAAATATAAAGTTATACACTTTTATTTTACGTTTACTAGTGTTGGGTTACTACTGTAAAATAAGTCAGTATATATGAAAGATAACTGTATTAGGTACTATTTTCCACCGGCGGTGTATTCTTGCATAGTGTACTTAATGTTTACAAGCGGGGCGCTACTAGTATGGATGCATGACAAGTGCTATTGAAACTCGAAAACTAACTGGTTTCCACTACCCTTGCTTATACGTATACCCGCGTCGCCTTCGCTCCTGTTCACTTTGGACGCACATTCTTGCTATCGCTCAGGCCCCCAGCTTTCTCCTGTTTTGGCTCCCTTAAATAGTATTCGTGCTTTTTATTGGCCACCTGGCAAAGCACTTGTAATGATTTTACACCAGTAACTCTAAAATACATGTGTATTACTTTATTTAATTCTGTCGTCTGCAGAATTTTTTTTTTTTTCGTACAAATATGCCTTTTCATGCAGAACACTGAATTTTGCCTGTAAATTTTTGAGAATATGCTGTGACGAAACTTGAGCACCGTTCTTCTTTTCTTTCTTATCACGAGTCTTCTTTAGCCTAATGAGCACAATCATCACACGATAACGACTATTCTTTTCATTTAACTTGTAAACAAGTTGAACTAATAATAATAATTGATGTACAAAGGAGAAGTGTCCTACATATTTGAGGTAAAAAATAAAATAAATATACTTCTACTTCATCCGTGTTTACAAAGTTAAATGTTATCGATTTACAAAAAATGGTCACCTATCCACACACTGACCAGGCTCGACACTGCTTGACCATACATATTAAAACATCGGTCCCACTGAATACACAAGTAGTAAGCACATTCACATAAAAATAATTAGGATTACAGTATATAAAATGCGTTAATTAAAATAGCAAATGCCTTACCTTATCACAGGCGATCCAAAGCCACTGCACATCATCTGCTACGCACACTATATTCCTCCAATATTTCACTCACTTCCTATATCACGCAACAGAAAATATTAATAAAATTCACTTAGCAACATTTTCATTTTTAATCAACAATACGTATAACAATTAAGAATAAAATTAATTGTGAGCACATTGTTATAATTAGAATACTGTTTTTATTCGTTTACAAATATGGGATTAATATAGAGCTGGCAGCAACAATATATACAACTCATCCTGTATGTATCGTAAATCCTAACTTGAGAAGACATCTCTGACGCAAACAATGAGACAAGAAATCAAATACTATATCCGACACATTTGGGGTTTATTGAACTTCAATGTTGGAAGATACCACCTTGTCGGTAGTACAAATGTAATATCCTTACAACACGCGGAACTTTTGCCAGGCATATCTAGGAATTTGGGAAGATTAATTGATATCCTTAATGTGCAATGTATGATTATGACGCATTGTTATGTACACGCAGACGGAACCAGGACAATCTATAGATGACATTTGCACTGTGTTTGGACAATTTGTTCGCAGAAAATAACCGTTTTTGTCTATGAATACTTGAGAACATGGAAGGTATGAGATATACATTTTATGCGCAAATATTATAATACAAATCATTGTTAGTTTGGTGGATGCGTGAAAGAAAGAAAAGGAGTAGATTTTTGCAGACGTCCGGATATAAAGCGAGAACTGAGAATACGCATCTATAACATCTATTTTCTTTGTGTTAATGATATCGATGAACTAAACGGGGAAACTAAAATACAACTGTTTGCAGTATAATTCGAAGTATAGTCAAGTGCAGAGGCGTACTCACGGGGTGTCCACCGGGTGCGGACTCCTCGCAAAAGTTCCTAAGTGAACATACATTTGCAGACTTTCTCATTAAATGTAGTTATTAACAGGGAAAATATTGATGTATCATCAATATAAATCTGATCTTACACTTCATCTGTACTCTGTCTGTATCATGTTTTTGTGAAAAAGTAAGTGGAATATTTATCGTGTTTTCGAATGCAGAATAATAGTATATAGACATAGTGGCTTGTAGTATTGGAACCTTGCCCCCCGAAGCTTGGATCCCTTAGAAGAAAAAAAAATGCATGCGCGCCTGGTGAAATGGTTAACGAATTCAGTTCACTCGATGAATCGACAGATAGTAATACACATTTCGACAGATCGACAGCATTCGACAGATACAGACATATGAAAGTAGCACAAGAATTAGGCGAAAGTCCGTGCGTTTCCTCAATTCACGTAGGAAACAACAGAAAATATCAACTACCATAAAATAATCCGTATATATATTTAATTTATTTGGAATAAAATAAATATAGAAACAACCTGTTCATACATAACTACGGTAAGTGCGTTAATTGCTAACGTAAGAACAAATATGAAACAAGGCACAAAATAAAAAAGAAAAATAAAGTTAAAGGGAATAAATATTTAGGCTTGATTGTCATTCGTATTAAGAAGCTGGGTAATAAAATGTTAAAATCTACAGAAAATTATGAAATTAAATCAGGATTTGAAATAAAAGTCTATACATTGGAAGTAGGCCAGGGAGTTTGCAAGGCAGATGTGTGCGACACGCGTTACTTTATAGATTCCCTTCATTGAACTATAGTAAGCAGTACGAAGATGGTACTTTGCGTATAATCACAGGAAGGATTGAAGTTAATTACCATGGTAATATAATTATTTATTGATAAGTATTTCCATGTTAAATTATGAAAATTATAAGCACAAGGAGGGTGAAAAAGTAGTGTGACCGACTTAGCAATGACTGAAACATAAAATAGAAAAGCGAATAAAAACAAATGCCTTTTGAGTTATGTGGAATAAAGTTTCTTCTAGCCAGTAAGGAAGAATAGGATCTGGTGCATTCATTGAATACCTGAAAAAAATCGTTTATCAAAATAGAAGGAAACACACTTATCGTTGTGGCAACTACGAACTTCTGTTTACCTCAGCCCGCCTCAGCAAGTGCTTTCTATCCGGTCCGCGCTCCGTAACCAAACTCAACGCTGCCTGCTAGCGAAAATTTCATTCTTCAGTATCGTTGAGTTTATTGCAGAAAGCAATGGCAGATACGGCATCAGCACCTGCAGCCCCGGCACAGGCTTCTCCTAAGAAGTCTGCAAAGCCTAAGAAACCAAAAACAACACCTTCTCATCCAAGAACATCAGAAATGGTGAACAACGCCATCAAGAATTTGAAGGAAAGGGGAGGAAGTTCACTGCAAGCTATTAAGAAATACATCTCTCAGAACTACAAAGTGGATGCCGAGAAGCTTGCTCCATTTATCAAGAAATACTTGAGAAGTGCAGTTGCTTCTGGGTCTTTGGTTCAGACCAAGGGAAAAGGTGCATCTGGATCGTTTAAGCTTAGTGCTTCATCGCTGAAGGAGAAGCCTGAAGGTGGATCTTCAACCAAGGCGAAACGATCAGCATCAAAGGAGAAGAAGCCTGCGAAAAAGCCAGCAGCTAAACGTCCCAAGAAGACTGGTGAAAAGAAAAAGGCTGCTGCTCCCAAACCTAAGAAATCACCATCTAAAGTGAAGAAGGCAAAAACTCCCAAGAAGCCAAAGGCCCCGAAGCCAAAGAAGGCTACAGCAAAACCGAAAAGTGCTAAGAAGGCTGCACCAAAGAAGAAGTAAATGTGTCAGTAAATCATCTGACATTTTAAAACGGCTCTTTTTAGAGCCATCAAATACTTTGAGAAGAGTAAAATTGTGCTTTTCCTATCATTATCACATGTTCATTCATAGCAATGTATAGTATACACGCAAGGGACTTTGAGTTTTCTTTTTAACCGAAGCACTTCTTGATGTAAGTGCTTTATAACAGAGGGGAATTGAGGGTGGGGAAAGAAAGCTTTCACGGGTGTCAAGAATGGTGTACTCGAAAAAAAATGGGGAACACATTACGTAATGTCAATTTGTGATCACTTACTTTTTCCTTGTTCCTATCTTCAAGTAGCGAAACAGTACAGAAAACGCACTTAATGCATTTGTTAGAAAAACTTTTGCAGGCTGACTGGGTTCGATTCTCGGTGGGAGCTCAAATGTTTCGCATTGCACGTTAATAAGTAGGTCCACGTTTGAAACAGCCTTGCTGCTGAAAGGGACACTAAACTAAAATCAACTCTTTTCAAGGCTGGGGTGAAAGAAATGTTCGAACTTATTACAACTCGTGAAAGTGAAGTAGACTATGTTTCAATTTAACGTCGTACTATTATGATTTTTATGATAAAGGAGACGGGTGATTACGCCTAATGAATGATGGAAATACTGGTGTAATGAGAAAGTGTTAGGAAAAGGGAACACGCTAATAACCACGGATACCGTCTTATAATTCGTAATATTGCTATAAAGAAAAATAGTAACACCAGCAGAAATGTAGGTGTACAATTGAACTGATGTTAAGTACAAACAGACACTTAAAGAAAGTTTAGTTTAACGTTTGCATTCAACAGCAGCGACCTCTGACAAAATAATATTACTTTTGCTACCTTGGAAGAAGTACATATTTCGCCTGCGAGTTCTATCAGATTAATAACGTTGAGAAGGGCAAACAGTGGTTGAATCGAAGTTAAGTTATGCAACATATGGCAAAATCGAACCCTTGACCACATAAAACGAAGATAATCAATCGGTAAACATAGGGGAAAACTAAAGAATATACTTGAAAGATAGGATGATATACGAAACGACAGGAAAACGAAGGTAGATGTATTAACTATGCAACATACGGCGTGAGAATTTAAAAAAAAAAGATAACAAGTATGGACAAGATCCTTGTTAGGATAACAGCATCTCTAAGTAGTGTATTGGTCCTAAAAAGGACCGTTTTTGAACTCAGTGCCAGAACTTCAAACTTAAGCACGTTCCCCACGGATGCGGCGAGCAAGCTGAATGTCCTTAGGCATGATTGTGACTCTCTTTGCGTGAATAGCACACAAGTTGGTGTCTTCGAAAAGCCCTACAAGGTAAGCTTCACTTGCCTCCTGTAAAGCCATGACAGCTGAGCTTTGGAAGCGAAGATCTGTCTTGAAATCTTGTGCAATTTCTCGGACGAGTCGTTGGAAGGGCAGCTTGCGGATGAGCAATTCAGTGCTCTTCTGGTAACGACGAATTTCTCGGAGAGCCACAGTACCAGGCCTGTAACGATGGGGCTTTTTCACTCCACCGGTAGCTGGAGCACTCTTTCTTGCAGCTTTGGTGGCAAGCTGCTTTCGAGGAGCTTTGCCTCCAGTAGATTTCCTAGCTGTCTGCTTGGTACGTGCCATTGCAACTGTCACGACTTGTTTCAAATAATTGCGCGCTGAATGAAGTCAAGTTATATAAAGAGCAAAACCGTTAAATCAAGCTATTTCTCATTGGATAAAGTCAGTCGAAAAGGACAGTTCTCATTGGCTTAGACACGTTTTGTGTTTTTCCAACTGAAACAAGTCACTTTGCACTCTGGTTTTGATTCTTCGAGTGCGCTGCCGATGTTGTGTGTTCCCGATGTTCTTGAGTTTTCTTCTTGAGAAGTGGTCCTGTATTTGTGGTCCTGTACCTGTGGTCCTGTACTCTGGCTGATGATGTCTTCTTCGCTAGATTTGATTACGATGCATTGTAATCCATGGGGAATTACCAAAGAAAGAAGCACTTGGCACTAAGTTCAAAAACATTGAGTGTGAATGAAATATACTGAGGGTGTTATTTTCTTGTTTGAGATTTAGGGTGATGTGTGCTAGGTGATGGTGGGTGGAGTTTGGTTTGTAGTGTTAGGTGCGGTCGTGTTCTTCTCTGTAGTTGTGGGGGGTGTGATGTCGGAACAGTAGATGTTAAGGTTTCCTTTGGTTGTGGTGTGGATATTAAGGTGTTTGCGAAAGATATGGCGGGTGACTTTTGATATAGCTTGGTGAAGGGTTTTCTGGTGGGGGGGATCGGTGATGGTAGAGAGGATGGAAGCTGTCCATATGAGTATGCATTCGATGGCGCCTTCAATCGCTGCATTGATCTTGGCATCTATATCTGTATCTTGAATTTCTTGTTCAGATTCTGTGTCCTCTTCTTTTCTTGGTTCTTCTTGTTCTTTTTCTTCATCTGCTTCTGAGGATCTGTTTGTGCGTGTCTGACAAGGGCCGGAATCTGGAAGTGGTGGGAATTCGAACTGATTGAGTAGGTTTGGGATAGTCTGTCTGCGTTGGTTTGTATGTGGCCTCTGGGGACATTCGCTGCTGCCTGTTCGATGTCCTAAGCATTTGCAGGTGGCACAAAACCATCGGTTGATGGGTTTGTTGCAAGGCTGATTGTGAGTCTCACCACATCTGAAGCACACTCTTGGGCGTGTACATATTTGTGTACCATGATCATAGCCGTAACAATTGTGGCACGGTATAGGTCTGGCTGAGGAGCGGGATGCTTCAACTCTGTGCAGCTTGTCTTGAATGTAGATTCCTTCAGCGATGAGCTTGTTCACCGTTGCAAAACTATGTGTGAAGAGACGAATCAGGGGCAGTGGTCCTGTTGCATTCTGGATGCGGGTGATGTTATTGAAATTCACCATTTGCTTGTCTAGATTGTCTTCAATGGTTGCGATGTCCAAAGTTTTATCAACTCCCCTGATTACACATGTATAAGTATGTCTTCTTTTGTTTGTGTTTGGTTGTTTGCCAGGAGGAGGCAACTTGCCGTCAGCTCGATCGATGTCTTCTTGGGAAGTGATGTTTGTGATTTTAACTTTTGGACCAAAGTCCCTTGGTGAGAATTTTGTGATGAAAGCGTCTATTGCTTCCCTGGTTTCGATTATGATGTGGAATCCTTCTCCATTGAGTGTTGGTCTGCCACGAAGATGTCGGCGGTGTTCAGGAATGCCAGTCTTGATATAATCAAAGAATGCGTCTTGTTCGTAAAAATGAGCAGCTAGGTTGGTAAGGACGTAGTGACGAGTGGGAGGGGGTGAATGAAGTCAAGTTATATAAAGAGCAAAACCGTTAAATCAAGCTATTTCTCATTGGATAAAGTCAGTCGAAAAGGACAGTTCTCATTGGCTTAGACACGTTTTGTGTTTTTCCTCCGTGCTTTCCCTGCATGATCGAAGGAACAAAACCACGAGTCTTGGGCTGCTTGGGCTTGTATTTCTCGTGTGTGGTGAGCGAAGCAGTAACATATCGAAATGACAGGACGTGGAAAAGGAGGCAAGGGTCTTGGCAAAGGAGGTGCCAAGCGCCACCGTAAAGTTCTTCGTGACAACATCCAGGGTATCACCAAACCCGCTATTAGGCGTCTTGCTCGCCGTGGTGGTGTGAAGCGTATCTCTGGTCTCATTTATGAAGAGACCCGAGGAGTATTGAAAGTATTCCTGGAGAACGTAATCAGAGATGCTGTTACATACACAGAACACGCCAAGAGGAAGACAGTGACAGCTATGGATGTTGTGTATGCCTTGAAGAGGCAAGGAAGAACCCTGTACGGTTTCGGAGGTTAAGTTGGGGTTCCTCCTATTTTGGATATAAAATTGGCATAAACGGCTCTTTTCAGAGCCAACAAATTTATATAAAGGGAAAGATTTACTTTGTGCGATTTTCTGTTAGATTATAAGAATTCGTGTAACTACATTAAAGCCTTTTGATGCACACTAAATTACAGACGTAGAGAGATTAATTTGAGAAAATCATACGTTTTTTTTTACATTATGTACGTTCATGTATACGTATTCATATCATGTAGCAGTATTAATGCTGGAGAAGGGGTTCTGGTTGGAAATTGGCGATTTGTTGGAAGTAGCGAGCATGAGAGATGCGAAACGCAAGTCGGAATTTCTGTTCTGACAGTAGGATGTACGTATAGAGGCTTATACAACTTCTATACTGTGCTGTGAGGGGCGAATAATGCGTTAGAAACCTGAATCTTGTCCTTTATCTTGTTTACGTGGTCTTGGGTTCGATTTCTTTCTTTTGCGGTAGTGTCTATTGTGATTTACATGTAAATTAATGACACTTCGTAGCGGGTTACTAAAATAAAGAGTAATACAAATATGAGATGTAGGTTAATGCATTGTATACTTCACATTATTTACTAAAGAAAGGCAGTAGTTACAAGAAACCTAGGCTCGCTCGTTGGGCACAGTAGCAAATGAGTTCTGAGATCAGAGAATAAGAGTAGTTGCGTATTACAAACCATATACATATAACACATATCACACAAATATGAATATCGACCTTGCAAAGAATAAATCGTACTTAAGTGTGCATTTAATGTCATTACTATGTTGCAAAAGAAATTTAGGAAAGTTTTCTGATCCGCTCTGTTCATGATGTCATTGGGGCATAGTAATGAACAATAATAAATGTCGAGAACATATTGAACAGAGTAATTTCAGCCAAGCCAACGCAAGAGAGAAACATGAGTGCTTTAAGAATGTTGGAAATTCCTTTGTCTAGCATGAAGTACATGAGAATATGTGGTATGAGGTTTTCTTCCATTGCTGAGAATCTGGGCTCGACTGTCCTGTCCTCTGGGTAATATGAGCCCGATGTACGCAAATATCAAAAAAATGTAGCTAGCGACAATACAAAAGGTAATGATCTTATAATTAATAATGTAGTGGGAACTAAGCACATCGCTGTTTGGAGTATTCTAAAGTTAGTGTGACTTCCTATGGGCTTCAATTACGATCGACGACTACACATATACTAATTAATCGAATAGCAGCGAGAATTTCGAATGAAACTAAGCAACTATCTCAGACACTTTTGATGAGTCTGTATATCGAAAACAATTCATTTCAATCGTAAATCTCCTCTATAAAGGGGTTTGTGGCCCTCATAAGGGCCGATTTGTATGAGATATAGGTCTTACATTTATGCCTTCTTCTCAGTTTTCTTGGGCAGAAGTACAGCTTGAATGTTGGGCAAAACACCACCCTGAGCGATTGTAACTCCAGACAACAACTTGTTTAATTCCTCGTCGTTACGGATAGCTAACTGCAGATGACGTGGAATAATCCTAGTCTTCTTGTTGTCACGAGCAGCGTTGCCTGCCAACTCAAGAACTTCAGCTGCCAGGTATTCCATGACTGCAGCCAAATACACGGGAGCGCCAGCACCAACTCGTTCGGCATAGTTACCCTTTCGCAAAAGACGATGGATTCTGCCTACTGGGAATTGAAGGCCAGCCCTGCTGGAGCGGGACTTGCTCTTTCCCTTGACTTTTCCACCTTTGCCGCGACCAGACATTGTTCAATATTCTTTCGTAATAAGATGAGAGGAAAAATTGCGGCCTCCGAAACAGAAACAGAAAATTTATAAGTAAGGACGCCCCTCAGGAAAGCCCGCGTCCTGGATAGTGAGTAAGGCATCAACCAACATTCTACATGCCTCTCCTCCATGCTGTTAGTAACCTATAGTATCTGTCGGTGGGGAGTGTGTGTACCGCGGCCTCTATCTTAAACGGAAGACATTTACACGCGAATCTGGTATTATGTGTAGATAGAAAGAAAGAAGGGTAAGCAAGAAGATAGGAAAGCGCGAGAGAAGTTATTTTGTTTTGATAGAGGGACAAAAAACCTGGAAGCCAGGAAAAAACCCCCTTGTCGGTCGTGCTGCATGCATAGGCAATTTACATGGCAAAACCACACTTGAAGGGGTGGTGAAAATCCATGTAAATAAGTCTGTAGTTGTATCTTTATAATGCTACTTCTGCAGTTTATTAATATTTAATCTGTTGTCATGTCTGTGTTGTCTGTAGTATGGGAGTGTTTTGTTAGTGGGGACTTTGTTATTTTTTATTATGTCATGCAATTCTGCTGCTTGTTCCGTTGCCTCGCCTGGTCGTCGTGATTTATTCCTGAAAAGAGAAACTTAGGTTGCTTTTGTTATTAGTGTCTATTGTATATTTCTATTACCCAGATTCGTCAATTTGTGCTAGTTATATACATATTTGTACATATATATTGATATGCTTATACACAAACATACTGTACATACAAAATGTTACGTGTTTAGTTTTTTTTTTAATTATTATTATTTATTATTTTTTTTTATTTTTATTATTTTTTTATTTTATATTTTTATTATTATATTTTTTTTTTGTTTTTATATTTTTTTTATTTTTTTTTTTTTTATTTTTATTTTTATTTATTTTTTATATATATATATACATACACACTACACACATACATACATGTATTTGAATTTTTTTTTTTTTTTTTGCGTCTATAGTATACATACGCACACACATACATATATACACATATATACTATGTTATTCATGTACATATCCACGCATACACGCTCGGACATACGCACACTATCATAAACATATAGATATTCGTATACACAAGTGCACATACATATACTCACTCATACAAACTTACATACTTACACATGCATTCACACCTACATACGTATACGCTCGTACATTTTAGAATATTTTACTGTTAGCTTAAGATAGGTTTTTCTCTATCCTCTGAGTAATAGAAGCTTTTATGGGTTTAGTATTAGGTGTAGTGGTCTCTTGTGTTTGGTGTAGGAGTTTATTGTGTAGGTGCCAAGTTTATTTATTAAAGTGTTATTTATGTTATGTTTGTTGTTGTAAAGTGTTTTCGCTTGTGTCTTTATTACTTCAGCAATGGGCAGGATGTTCATACTATATTGTAATGGTTTTAATCTAGTATACCTAGGACAGTTTGTGATTAATTTTATGATTTTATTTTGAAATGTCTGTAATTTCTTCATATTTCCTATCAGTGCATGTCCCCAAGCAGGGGCTGCATATGTGAGTATCGGTCTTATAAGTGTTTTGTATAGCGTTGCTTTTGCATTTCTACTAATGTTTTGGCTTGTTAATAGCGGTTTTAGTTCGGAAAGTCGGCCAGTGGCCTTGCCTATTTGTAGCTTGGTGTGTTCTTTGAAATTTAGGTTTCTATCCAAGGTGACACCGAGGTATTTTGCTTTATTAGACCAGTTTATTGGATTATCAAAAATTTCAACGTTGGTGGTAGGGCTCTTTTTACGTTTTGTGAAATATACAGCCTCACATTTAGTGCTATTTATTTTTATTTTCCATTTGTTAAACCATTCTTCAAGTGTCGGAATGTGTCTCTGGATATATTTTACTGCCTGATTTGGTTGCCAGCTATGAGAATATATACATGTGTCATCTGCAAAGAGCGCTATGTTGGTGTCTTTATGTTTTGGTATGTCATTTACATAGATACTGAAGAGTACTGGCCCTAGGAGAGATCCCTGGGGGACACCTGCTTCTATTCTGCGATGGGTAGATTGGGAATTTACAACTGATACATAGAATTTACGGTTTTTCAGGTACGAAGTGATTAGTTTAACATAAATATCAGGTAGGCCAATGTTATTTAACTTATATATAAGACCCGTTTGCCATACTCTGTCAAAAGCTTTTTCTATGTCTAGAAATACTGCTACTACACTTTGGTTTTTGTTGAATTTATCTGTTATTGATTCTATGACTCTAACTAGTTGGTGTGTAGTAGAGTGGTGGTTTCTGAAGCCGAACTGTTCTTTTATTAGCACATAGTAGTTTTGTATGTGTTGTTTTATTCTTGCTAATATAATTGACTCGGTTAGTTTAGCTAGTGTGTTCAGTAAGCTAATTGGTCTATAGTTTTGTGGAAATTTAGGATCTTTTCCTGGTTTCGGTAATGCAACTATTTTTGCTGTTTTCCATTCAGTGGGAAAGTGGGCTAGTTTCATTATTGCATTTATGATTTTGACTAGAAAAGAAATTCCTTTTGGTGAGAGGTTTTTGATACAAATATTTTGAATGTTGTCAGGACCTGCAGCTTTGAAAGGCTTTAGTTTCTTTATTACTTTGTACACTTCTTTCTTGTTTGTTTTTCTTGCTGAGGTTAATGGTTGACTTTCTAGCAGTTCGTTTACTTGTCTTTTAACTTGCCTGTCATGTTGTCTGAACTCGTCATTTTCATTGGGCTTGAAAGTTTTTTCTAGTGTATCAGCTAGGGTGTTGGCCTTATCTTCATCAGTAAAGACTAGCCCATTTTCCCCATGTATGGAAGGGGTGGGTGTGTATGGCTTGGTTAAAGTTTTAGTTATTCTCCATATACTGTTATCTTTGAAATTCGCGCTTAGTTTTGTTACTACTTCAAGCGTGCACCCGAGTGCATCAAATGAAAAGCAAGGCAGTTGGCGCGAATTGAAACACGTACTGTAATTTAAATGAAGTCGATAAATCGGCTCGTGGCAATTGAGATGTTGGAGATGACGTCGGCTACCTTCTTAAGACTGTGGATACCTAACGGTGACAACTAAGCAGTCGCTACTCATCGAGAAGCTCGCAATGCTGCAGCGCTAAGTAGAAAGAAGATCGAAGCAGATAGACGCCGCAAGAAGAAGAGACTCATTATAAGTGTTATCAGGATAGTCTTTTGAGATAATCCTGCTTTAAAAGAGAAGAGACTGTTGTGTTAATAAAGAACATTGCTTCAACACACACTTACACACACCGCTTCCTGGGGAAATTATCATTGCTTTCCGTCGGCTTGACCCCCTATTGTGCGTCAAGCTTCGCGCTGGCCATATAGGCTGAACAGGCTTTGCCGACAGTCGGCTGACGGGAACGCTTTGTTATCTCTCTGGGATAGCATTAGTGAAGCACCTACACAAAACTAGAGAGACTTTCCCTCAATTAGTGACCGGCCCTTATCAGGCCCACATACACCATGCCACGCCAGAAGAAGAAATCACCCGCCAGAAGACCGGGTAGGGAGCCATCCCAAGCCCGCAGAGACTGCAGCGAAGACTCAAGAAAGAAGAAGACGACCACAAACCAAATCAAGAACACGCCAAGAGAACCCACCCAGGAAGAAGAAAAGGGACATGAAACCCCCAGCAGGAGAGAAGCAAATGAAGAAAGAAGAGAAGACCAGCAACAGCCAGACACTCCATCGGCACAACAAGAGGCAGTTCCGCAAGTGAAACTCTATGAAGTCACTTACACAACCGAGGAAGTCATTAACATCATAGCTGAAAAGATGGACACCTCAGAAGTACGCGTCACATATAGAGGATACAAGAGGTTCAGGATTGACTTCGCCACACCAGTAGTACGAGATGTTTTTCTGCGCATCTTCAAAGCCAAACACTTTGGTGACAGAGCAATATTGATCCAAGCCAGAGGACAAGAAACAACCGAATTCGCCACACCAGAAGATATGACATCTGAGGCATCCGGCCCTTTCAAGGACCAGAAGTCACCACACCCTAGAGCAGACAATGAAGTCAATGAACCAGCTGCCGAAGAAGAGTTCACAGTAGTGAAAGGCAAACGCACCAAGAAGAATAAAGAAGACTCGCCAACACAGCAAGAAGACCCACGAACCAAGAAGAATGAAGGCGACAAGAGATCCCACCAAAAGCGACCAATATTTACGTGTGTTATCAAAAACGTACCAGTCACCACAGATGTTGAAACCTTCAAAACTGAATTAAGGAAACTGAGAATCAATTTCACAAACGCAGTGAGGATACAAACCCAGAAAGGACCTGCACCCTTACTCAGATTGTTCTCAGAAGATCCCGCTCAAATAAATAAATTGATAACACATGGAATCTCCATAGGGACGGCACATCACAAAGTAGAAACATCTAGAGCACCGCCACGGCCGATGCCGTGTTACAAATGCTATCAATATGGGCACCAGAGAGCTTTGTGCAAAAACAGAAGAGTGTGCCATCGTTGCGGGAAGGAACACGAAGACACCTGCAATAACCCAATTAACAACAACTTCTGTGCAACCTGTCGAACAACAGGCCACAGAACAGGAAATAGCAATTGCCCAAGAAGACCACGTCAAACTCACACCATAGCTATGAAAATCTTAACAGAAGACCAGCTTACACAAAAAGAAGAAACTGCAAAGCAGCAAGATATAGACGATGGCCCTAATAAGGACCAGACCACCCAACAAGAAGAAGAAAGGAAGAAACCGGAAGACCCACCCAGAGCTACCAAGGAACAAGAACAAATTGCTAATATCCTACAAACACTTATTGATGACGCCATGCATACAGTCACCAACAGAATCATCAAATGGATTACCTCAGTCTTAACTTTCACAATAGAACCGGCAAACCACCAACGACTCACCAGAGCAATAAAAGAAGCAACAAAGAAGATCTACCGGCAATCCTTCAGCCCCATCTTAACAACAGATGGACAGCTATACGTTCCTTCTCTACAACGCATCAATGGAGCCAACGTAGAATAAAAAAAAAAGAAATTCTGCAGACAGATGACGACACAAGCACCGACCAAAGGATCAAGAAGACGGCCAAATTGCATGTTAAAAAAATAACAGTCTTCCCTACTAACAAAACACCTCCCAAATACAGACAACACAGATAGCTTAACACATACAGATAGGTTTTAGTAATTTAAAGTAAACTATAATTTATTAATTTATTATTACAGACACTTTTACATGGATTTTCACCACCCTTCTCAAGTGGTTTTGCCATGTAAATACTATTGCATGCAGCATGACCGATAAAGGGGGTTTTTTCCTGGTTTCCAGGTTTTTTATCCCTCTATCAACACAATAAAATCTTCTTTCGCGCTTTCCTATCTTCTATTTTACCCTTCTTTCTTTCTATCTACACTTTAACTACAGATACGCGTGTAAATGTCTTTCGTTAAAGATAGAAGCCGCGAGACACACCCACCGACACCAGCTTTAGGCTACTAATTGCATGTGAGGAGAGGCATGTAGATAGATGGTTGATGCCTTACTCTCTGTCAGGGCGCGGGCTTTCCCGAGGGGCGTCCTTATTTTTAACTTTTCTGTTTCTGTTTCTGTTTCTGCGGACACATCTAATTTTGCTGAACGAGTGAGTCATCATGCCACCAAAAACTAGCGGAAAGGCTGCAAAGAAGGCTGGTAAAGCCCAAAAGAATATCTCCAAGGGAGATAAGAAGAAGAAGAGGAGGAGGAAGGAGAGCTATGCCATTTACATCTACAAAGTTTTGAAGCAAGTGCATCCTGACACTGGCATATCTAGCAAAGCTATGAGTATCATGAACAGCTTTGTTAATGACATCTTCGAGCGTATTGCTGCTGAAGCTTCTCGTTTGGCCCATTACAATAAGCGGTCAACTATCACCAGCCGGGAAATCCAAACAGCTGTGCGCCTTCTTTTGCCTGGTGAACTTGCCAAGCACGCTGTAAGTGAGGGTACGAAGGCTGTTACCAAGTACACAAGCTCTAAGTAAAAATCTTCTTCAAGATTTTTCATTTCAAACGGTCCTTGTCAGGACCAACACATTATTCGAAAGAGTTAAATCACGAAATTTGCTTCATTCTGTTATGTAGAAACACGTTGAAATCCAATTTCTATATGCTGTTAGTAAAAAAGTAAAGCACATAGCGGAGATGTGTCGTGCTTGTATACGAAAGGCATTTACTCGCCGGAGATCTACACTTAGTCATAATAATTTACTTTTAAAAAGTGGTAATACATTCCGTGTTAAGTATAGTAGTAGGTGCACACGGATCGGAAATCAGGTTATTTTAATGTGCCGTGCAAATAAACAGGCTGTTAGTGTAAGAAATAGTGGGTATAACGCTTAGAATATCGATTAATCGCTATGAAATAATGTTGATAAATTATCTCTTGAAAGTACTATAAAATTAATGTTTCTAGTATTTTCGTACTTGAAGGATAATGAAATTTGAAAAAGAGATGCCAACAGCACCTGGTGTTCCCAGGCGGTCACCCATCCAAGTACTGACCAGGCCCGATGCTGCTTGACTTCGGTGATCGGACGAGAACCGGTATATTCAGCATGGTATGGCCGTTGGCGAATGCATATGGCTTCGAGTGAGTTATTGTAGCTACGTAGGTTTGTCGGTGAATACTCAAAAAGACCAGCGCGTGGAAAGCGTTGCTAATTGTTTTAAGTAATGCATGATTACGAAATTATCGTGGTGAACGATGTGAGAATATTCGTCTTTGTGAAAAACAAAATTAGAAAAAGTATACCAACAGCACCTGGTGTTCCCAGGCGGTCACCCATCCAAGTACTGACCAGGCCCGATGCTGCTTGACTTCGGTGATCGGACGAGAACCGGTATATTCAGCATGGTATGGCCGTTGGCAACTACCTTTTCTTCAATGTCCTGTTAAGGAAGTATGTTTTAAGTAAGAATTGACATTATTAACTATAAAGGCAAGCATATTAACGTCGTTAACATTACTTGGAATATACTAATATTCGAATAAATATTTGAATGTTCGAATGATGAGTGATTCGGATGTTCATAGTGCCACTGTGTCCTATCGAGTTTACTATCACGAACCACGTATGAAATTGTATATAAATAAATAAAAATAAATCCTTTATTAAGTATTGATTACAGGAAAAAGGCAAACTTACATTCTTTAATGTACACAATGAAATGTATGAAAGATATTTTTAAGATATGTTTCACTTACCCTTTATAACGCAAGGTAGTTTTCAGTGTAGCATTCTCTTCAGCTGCGAGATAACGTAAGGCAGATGATCATTCAGTCGTGAAGCACTAAAATGTAATATACATTTTAACTATTATCGATAAGAATTATTTACTGCAGGGATGCAAATAAAGTGAGGCAAATTAGTAAATAAAAACCGATACTGTAACTGATAATATAATTAGTTGTATCTGTATTAGTTGTATATACAGTAATCGCACGATTATCCGCGGAGTTGGATGTTGGCATAATCGCGCATAATCAGCAGTATGAGCAGAAAAGGGAAATGAAATGAAATATTTAGATTTACGTCGCATACTTATACCGGTTACGCTAAAGGAGACGGTGATGATGAGTACTGAATGAAGAAAGTGGGAGGAAACGGGAGAAACCCGAGAAAACCCATGAGCACGGTCTTTATGCACGACAAAGTTCACACGGCACGAGCTGGGATTGAATCAGGGACCCCAAGCACCGGAGGCCAAAAAACGGACAAAAAGTCTTTCGTGCAACTTTCGTTTTCGGTAAAAAGTTTACACATAATTTAGAAAGAGTAGTTTTCTGGTCTTTTTATTTCACAAGTTGGTTCATGTCTATATTTTTTACATGCATAAAAAATTTTTCAACTCCCTTGCTTATTTCCTGTTAAAGACCTCTACCTCTGATTGTATTTTTTGCACATATTCTTATTGTTTTCAGACAACATTTCTAAAAGCGTAATTTATCGTCAGCAAGAAAAGAAAAGGAAAGCCTCGGATAGTGGAATGTGTACTGTATATATATATATATATATATATATATATATATATATATATATACGTATTAGTATATAGTTTTATTTTATACGTCTCCTATTATTACACAATGTGCAGATATTGTCAAAGCGCAAGTAAATATGTATAACTCCCCGTTCTGCACTTAATAACTTGAAAGAAGTTCGGGGAAGGTAGTGTAACAGAAAGTGCAAACAGAAATGAGGGTTTAAAGGCATTTAATATTATTCCGTAGTAGTATGATTTTTTGTAAAAAAAAAAATATATATATATATATATATATATATATATATATATATATCTAAACATACATATTCAATGATATAGTAAGAGGTTAGCAGCACTGATAGAACTGCAGAAAGTACAAAACCGTTAATAAGAAAGAGAGAGAGATGGTGGCCGCTTTTGTGCTTTTCATTGGCTAATTCCGAATTGCGCGCGAATACGTACGAGATTTCTTTCTTTTTCCTCTTCGCAGCCCAGATGTTGCCAATTAGAAGTTTTTAGTACTACATTTGTATGAAAATGTTGCCTTTAAGAAATGTGGTTTGCATACAGAGAAAAGAGCAAAATGAATATTTACCTTAGTGGGCATGAAAAAAGACGAAACATTTTGCAAGATGGACACACGAACTTCCTTAATGCAGGCGTTCAGTACATTATTGTAAAGAAAAAAACACTAAAAAGAATTACTTCAATATCCCTAGCAACATTCAACAATTCATAGAGAAAAATCTTTATTTTGAGAACAATGGAAAACTATGTAATTGTAGATAACTACTAAATTTAATGATTAAGGAAAACGTTTAGGCCCGGCCCTTCAGAAAGAAAGTGCACAGAATATTCTCTCATGGAAGCAATTGCAAAATCAACATTTTGTTTGCAGTTATAATTAGAGGATCTATATACAGGGTGTTCGAAAAAGAATGTATCCTCTTGAAAGAAAATATTCTCTGGGCCCCTAATCCTTTATATACCGAAAGGAAGTTTGTATAGCATTTTTTCTTACCTTCGTTAGAAGAATTGAAAGTGACTACTATCGTGACACGGGAGATATTTAATCGATAGTCGAATTACTCACATACTCGAATGAACACGTCTCTTGTAAGGAGAGGAAAGGCTTCTGTGATCCGCTATCGCAGCTGTGTCATATCTGCAGAGAATGTTAGGACACAAACGTGATCTTTGAGAGCCTCGTGAAAAGAAGTCGCATAGTATCATGTGTGGAGACATCGGGGCCATCTGAAGAACGCTTCATCATTAGGACCAAGGGCGAGTTACGAAACACTCTGGGATATATTTATTAACATAACTTCTCGTCATTCTGCAAGTGTGGTGGAGCTCCATCCTATTGGAAAAGGAAACCTCGGGAGCCCTCTTCATGTGTAGGTATCGTTCACATCTGAAGCATGTGAAGATAGATTACTGTACTATCGTGTACCTAAAATCATTTTCTACGAATACGAACATGTCTACACTGAAGGCAGTGCAGCTCTTTTTCTCTTTTTTTTGGTCATGTATTGTAACGCGGGGCAATGCACACAATAACATGTAATGTTGTGTATCATCATAAAGGGCCAGGGCGATGATTGGATCTTGATGGACGTGGAGAACTGATAGGTGATGTGAGTGGTATTGTGATCTATGGTTGTATGTTTACTGATGAATGCATAAGGAGAGGTGAAGGGGTTGCCTTTTTTTTTATGTCGATCGGGAGGGAAGCGATTGGGAAACTTTTGACTTTGTTTTTCAACCGAATATATTGATTGAATAGGTCGCCGACAATTTTACGGGGCGTCACGTCGTTGCCTTTTTCATGTCGATCGCGAGCGAAGCGAGCGTTTTTTTTTTTTTTTTTTTTTTTTTTTTTTTTTTTTTTTTACCGACAATATGTATTGAATCGGTTGCCAACACCTTTAGGGGCGCGTCACGTCCTTCTTTCTGTGCTGATCGCGAGCGAAGCGAGCGCGAAATTTTTGACTTTTTTTTTTTTTTTTTTTTTTTTTTTACCCACAATATTTATTCAATCGGTCGCCAACACTTTTAGGGGTGCGTCACGTCCTCTTTTCTCTGCTGATCGCGAGCGAAGCGAGCGCGAAATTTTGACCTTTTTTTCTCTTTTTAATTCTTTTTTTTCTTTAAGAAAAAATATTGATTTCATAGGTCGCGAACATTTTTACGGGATGCAACATCGTTTATTTGTTTTTCCAACCGTCTTTCTGTCTTGAGCCCCCGCCAAGTTAACTTTATGGTGGACAAAAACTATGTGCGGTGGGTTACCGCGGGGTTCTCCCGTTTCCTCCCACTTTCTTCATTCCACCACCATTTCAATCATTTCTCATAATCAGCGCCTCTTTTAGCCTAAGCGGCATAACGTGGGACGTAAAACAAAGATTTCCTTTAGTTGCTTTCTGTCTTGATTACGAGCGCGAAATTTTTTACTTTTTTTTTCTTTCTTTTGATATTATTCATTTAATAGGACGGCAACACCTTTACGGGCCGCCGCGTCGTCGTTTACACTTCTTCAGCCCATATTCTTTCTGCTTGTTCGTTTTCCGGCATCTTGTTATCACCGCCCGCGGCAATGCCTATGTCTTTCATCGCTTTTTGAAGCAAATCTTTAATAAATATGCACTCTCACATTTGTACTAATATGCATACCACAGTGGATAGACTGTAACTAGGAAAGCAGAAGCCTGCATATCATATTATTTAACAGTTGAAAGTGAACTGTCATTTTAAGTTTGATTTTGATCAGATGAGTGCAGTTCAACTCGTCGACAATTGTGAAGATTCTCGAGGTTAGGGACCATCCATTTTGTGCTTTGTAATGAAAATGGCTGCAGCCAAACTTCTCTGATCTGAATGAAACTTGGCATGATGATACATCTTGACCTGCTCTACAAGTTTATTTAGTATTTTCCGTTGCGCAGGCTTTTGCTTCTCCAGGTTCTCCCATGGAACTGAGAAACGTATTCAGTCGAACTTCTGCGGTAAGTCAGTATATCATCCTGAGAAGTTTGATCGAGATAGCAGAGGTTCGACTATTCGTTTTTCAATTCCATGTGATATTACAACACGGTGAACTAAATTTATATAGAAACACTTTGATTTTGTTTTGTTTTTTGCTAGCATTAAACTGAGAAAATGTTATTCAATAGACAGAGAACACCACTCAAAGAAAAGTACATCATAAGAATATATATATGGTTGCTGTGGTTCTCGGTTTAATTTGCTAGTTAAGAAACTTGCTCTAAATAAGTACATCTTACAGGTGAAAAACTAAGCCAGGCGATAGAATTAAATATAAAGTTATACACTTTTATTTTACGTTTACTAGTGTTGGGTTACTACTGTAAAATAAGTCAGTATATATGAAAGATAACTGTATTAGGTACTATTTTCCACCGGCGGTGTATTCTTGCATAGTGTACTTAATGTTTACAAGCGGGGCGCTACTAGTATGGATGCATGACAAGTGCTATTGAAACTCGAAAACTAACTGGTTTCCACTACCCTTGCTTATACGTATACCCGCGTCGCCTTCGCTCCTGTTCACTTTGGACGCACATTCTTGCTATCGCTCAGGCCCCCAGCTTTCTCCTGTTTTGGCTCCCTTAAATAGTATTCGTGCTTTTTATTGGCCACCTGGCAAAGCACTTGTAATGATTTTACACCAGTAACTCTAAAATACATGTGTATTACTTTATTTAATTCTGTCGTCTGCAGAATTTTTTTTTTTTTCGTACAAATATGCCTTTTCATGCAGAACACTGAATTTTGCCTGTAAATTTTTGAGAATATGCTGTGACGAAACTTGAGCACCGTTCTTCTTTTCTTTCTTATCACGAGTCTTCTTTAGCCTAATGAGCACAATCATCACACGATAACGACTATTCTTTTCATTTAACTTGTAAACAAGTTGAACTAATAATAATAATTGATGTACAAAGGAGAAGTGTCCTACATATTTGAGGTAAAAAATAAAATAAATATACTTCTACTTCATCCGTGTTTACAAAGTTAAATGTTATCGATTTACAAAAAATGGTCACCTATCCACACACTGACCAGGCTCGACACTGCTTGACCATACATATTAAAACATCGGTCCCACTGAATACACAAGTAGTAAGCACATTCACATAAAAATAATTAGGATTACAGTATATAAAATGCGTTAATTAAAATAGCAAATGCCTTACCTTATCACAGGCGATCCAAAGCCACTGCACATCATCTGCTACGCACACTATATTCCTCCAATATTTCACTCACTTCCTATATCACGCAACAGAAAATATTAATAAAATTCACTTAGCAACATTTTCATTTTTAATCAACAATACGTATAACAATTAAGAATAAAATTAATTGTGAGCACATTGTTATAATTAGAATACTGTTTTTATTCGTTTACAAATATGGGATTAATATAGAGCTGGCAGCAACAATATATACAACTCATCCTGTATGTATCGTAAATCCTAACTTGAGAAGACATCTCTGACGCAAACAATGAGACAAGAAATCAAATACTATATCCGACACATTTGGGGTTTATTGAACTTCAATGTTGGAAGATACCACCTTGTCGGTAGTACAAATGTAATATCCTTACAACACGCGGAACTTTTGCCAGGCATATCTAGGAATTTGGGAAGATTAATTGATATCCTTAATGTGCAATGTATGATTATGACGCATTGTTATGTACACGCAGACGGAACCAGGACAATCTATAGATGACATTTGCACTGTGTTTGGACAATTTGTTCGCAGAAAATAACCGTTTTTGTCTATGAATACTTGAGAACATGGAAGGTATGAGATATACATTTTATGCGCAAATATTATAATACAAATCATTGTTAGTTTGGTGGATGCGTGAAAGAAAGAAAAGGAGTAGATTTTTGCAGACGTCCGGATATAAAGCGAGAACTGAGAATACGCATCTATAACATCTATTTTCTTTGTGTTAATGATATCGATGAACTAAACGGGGAAACTAAAATACAACTGTTTGCAGTATAATTCGAAGTATAGTCAAGTGCAGAGGCGTACTCACGGGGTGTCCACCGGGTGCGGACTCCTCGCAAAAGTTCCTAAGTGAACATACATTTGCAGACTTTCTCATTAAATGTAGTTATTAACAGGGAAAATATTGATGTATCATCAATATAAATCTGATCTTACACTTCATCTGTACTCTGTCTGTATCATGTTTTTGTGAAAAAGTAAGTGGAATATTTATCGTGTTTTCGAATGCAGAATAATAGTATATAGACATAGTGGCTTGTAGTATTGGAACCTTGCCCCCCGAAGCTTGGATCCCTTAGAAGAAAAAAAAATGCATGCGCGCCTGGTGAAATGGTTAACGAATTCAGTTCACTCGATGAATCGACAGATAGTAATACACATTTCGACAGATCGACAGCATTCGACAGATACAGACATATGAAAGTAGCACAAGAATTAGGCGAAAGTCCGTGCGTTTCCTCAATTCACGTAGGAAACAACAGAAAATATCAACTACCATAAAATAATCCGTATATATATTTAATTTATTTGGAATAAAATAAATATAGAAACAACCTGTTCATACATAACTACGGTAAGTGCGTTAATTGCTAACGTAAGAACAAATATGAAACAAGGCACAAAATAAAAAAGAAAAATAAAGTTAAAGGGAATAAATATTTAGGCTTGATTGTCATTCGTATTAAGAAGCTGGGTAATAAAATGTTAAAATCTACAGAAAATTATGAAATTAAATCAGGATTTGAAATAAAAGTCTATACATTGGAAGTAGGCCAGGGAGTTTGCAAGGCAGATGTGTGCGACACGCGTTACTTTATAGATTCCCTTCATTGAACTATAGTAAGCAGTACGAAGATGGTACTTTGCGTATAATCACAGGAAGGATTGAAGTTAATTACCATGGTAATATAATTATTTATTGATAAGTATTTCCATGTTAAATTATGAAAATTATAAGCACAAGGAGGGTGAAAAAGTAGTGTGACCGACTTAGCAATGACTGAAACATAAAATAGAAAAGCGAATAAAAACAAATGCCTTTTGAGTTATGTGGAATAAAGTTTCTTCTAGCCAGTAAGGAAGAATAGGATCTGGTGCATTCATTGAATACCTGAAAAAAATCGTTTATCAAAATAGAAGGAAACACACTTATCGTTGTGGCAACTACGAACTTCTGTTTACCTCAGCCCGCCTCAGCAAGTGCTTTCTATCCGGTCCGCGCTCCGTAACCAAACTCAACGCTGCCTGGAAGCAGGAGACGAAGAACACAGTGCTACCCCACCCATCAGAGCCAGACACGTCCCCCCCATATTCATATATGGTGTGGTGAAACAGAACACTCTAATGAAAACACTGGCGGCCACTCTTGCATCCCCCCCCAAAGTGTGGTTCAACAAAGACTACATCAAGCTTCATTGCGCCAGCATGAGTGACCATTCCAAAGTTGAAGCCAACGAAAACCC
The DNA here is from genome assembly GCF_964235325.1 of Thermobia domestica. NCBI lineage: Eukaryota > Metazoa > Arthropoda > Insecta > Zygentoma > Lepismatidae > Thermobia > Thermobia domestica. The sequence continues at coordinate 77,211 of NW_027656596.1, forward strand.
CACAGGAGCCCCCCCCGATGACCCCACCGCAGGAGACAGGGCCCGACACCCAATCACCACAACAATTTCCCCCTCTACAACAAAGAGAGGAGGCAACTCCATTCCAGCCAGAACCAGGAGTCTCAACTGAAGTACCGCCGCCCCCCCCAAGCCCCACAGAAGAAACTACCAATTCAGATGATGGTTTCCTGCAGCCCCCCCGAAAATCATTGAAAAGAGCACCAACAGGACCAGTGAGCTCCCTAGTGGAATTCAGGGCTGAGTGCAGAAACCGCTTTTCCGCCCTGACCCCAGGGGACCAACAAGCCGTAACCCC